>NW_025047807.1:252500-272500 GCF_018831695.1 Puntigrus tetrazona
AAAATATTGTGAATAAAACGTGAATAAAAACTGTGATCCGGTTGGATAAAAGCATCTGTTGATTAGCTTAATAATGCATGTCATTTAAATTGAAATGCCAGTGTTAATTGTAATAATTTGTCTGGATAATATTAGTTACCATGTTCAGATACTGTAAGGGCATGCCTGTTTGTACCCACTCGTCTTTAAGTACTGCATATATACCATGCACACTGTAAATGACAACAGTTGTTTCAACTTAAAATAACTTAGCATTGTTAGTTAAGTCAACTAAAATATTCCAGTTGTCAAATAAAAGAACATTAAGTAACTTAAAAGTGCAAGTTAACTTCACACAAAAAAGGCAGCGTGTATGTGAGGCAAAAGCTTGAGTCTGACCAAATAAAATGTGTTTTTTTTAACTTAAATGTTTTGATTTTGTGCGACATGAATAATGTGTTAGTAATGTAGAAAAACTGTAACACCATCTTTTTTATTATATTACTGACTATGAGTGCAATAATGACAGATGACGCTAATTTACATGCTAAACAAGTTAGGTTTAGCTATTAATTAGATATTAGCCATTCATTTGAACTGAAATAGATCAGATTAATTGGTCCTTGGCCACCACTGATTTATGTTGAAGTTCATTGCAACAAATACATCTTACTGAGTAATCAATTGAAAAAATGTGTTCATTCCATACAATTTCAAGTTGCTATAATTCAGTGTGATTTTCTTAGTTGGGATATTTTATCTTTAGAAGAGGTCATAACTCAAAAATACTGATCCAAACGGTTGCATGAATTATTTTTTGTTGAGCAAAACTTTCGTTTTAGACGGGCGTCATGTACAGATTTCCGAACTCCAGAAACTTCCTTCGCTCGTTCCCCTGCAGATTCACAAAACGCATGCATTTTAATTCCTCAATGCTCATTATTCATAGTATTCAGCTGGGTATTTGGAGAAGTTGGGAGTATTTTACATAAACCTGTGAACCGGTTTTAATTGCACAGATTTTCATTGCATCTAAACAAGAAGAAAGAGAAAGAGCTCTAAAGCTATAAAAATATATTATTACACAAGCCATGTATTACACATGTGTGTAATGTACTGTATATTGCACAATTGGATATATAGCACTGCATTTTTTTCATCAACTATATTTACTAATTTGTGCAGTAATTTATTTAATTATCCTAAAATAAGAAAAAAGGATAATGTCCTATGCTAATATAAAATTTTTTTAGCATATATATATATATATATATATATATATATATATATATATATATATTTATATATATATATATATATATATTATATTTATATATATATATATATATATATATATATATATATATATATATATATATATATATATAAATGTGTTTGTGCATTAAACAATTATATTTTATGATGATTTTTTTCTTTCAATTTGCTCTTTTCTCAGAAAACAAACTGTAAAAATAAAATAAAATAAAATAATTAATAATTTTTAAATAAATACAAAATATGATCATCTACACAAAGAGGGAAATAAAATAAAATTTTAAATAAAATAAAAAAAAATTAATAAAAATTTTACAAAATGAAATGTCCTCTAATAAAAACATTTTATCATTAGTTAGTCGTTTCTCAAGAAGCCTTGAGCTTGTGGTTAAATTTGTGATTAATTATCATTATAGCGAGATAAATGAGTTTACTATTTTATTCCAAAATGTCATTTCTATCACAGACAGACAAAACTTAAGTTTTGCGTTGAAAATGTCTAAAATAGCAGTTCAGTGACTTAAACATCTCTATGTTTCCTCAAATCCTCAAGATTTTGAAAATGCTATAATTTAGTTCTTAAGGAGCTTGAACCTGCTACGACATGAATTAAAGTAAGCGGAAAATCAACCGTTGTATATCTCTACATAAGACGTGACGTCTTCTCTTCCCCGTATGTCAATAGAGCATATGCAAAAGCTGAAACAAAAAGCGTTAAATGCTGCTTTGAGTGCATTCTGGGCCGAATAAACAATCAAACCGGAGCAAAGGAACAAAGACTCGTCACAAAGTGCCTTTTCAGAGCCCCGTTGGACTGACGCATGTGAGTGGCACTTCAATAATGACTGCAATTAACAATAATCATGTCAAAACCATTTCTGAAGCCCATTATTATCTTGCTCTCAAAACCCTGCCCAAAAATACCATCATTTATTACTGACCCAGAAAGGAGAGAGAGAGAGAGACATAGAGAGAGACATAGAGAGAGAGACAGAGAGAGAGAGAGAGAGAGAGAGAGAGAGAGAGACAGAGAGAGAGAGAGAGAGAGAGAGAGAGAGAGAGAGAGAGAGAGAGAGAGAGAGAGAGAGAGAGAGAGAGAGAGAGAGAGAGAGAGAGAGAGAGAGAGAGAGAGAGAGAGAGAGAGAGAGAGAGAGAGAGAGAGAGAGAGAGAGAGAGAGAGAGAGAGAGAGAGAGAGAGAGAGAGAGAGAGAGAGAGAGAGAGAGAGAGAGAGAGAGAGAGAGAGAGAGAGAGAGAGAGAGACAGAGAGAGAGAGAGAGAGAGAGAGAGAGAGAGAGACAGAGAGAGAGAGAGAGAGAGAGAGAGAGAGAGAGAGAGAGAGAGAGAGAGACATAGAGAGAGAGAGAGAGAGAGAGAGAGAGAGAGAGAGAGAGAGAGAGAGAGAGTCTCCCACAAACCACTGCACCTTTATCATTCCCATTACCTTTGCGTTTGGATATAAAGTGGTTGAAAATCAAATGAGGTAAATAAGGCAGAGCGTTCAATCAATACAGACAACTCACACATCGGGCTGAATGAAGCTCATATATCATTAGTTTCATCTGAATGGCTTTGAAAGCTCCTCTGAAGAGCGTCTGTGTCCTTTTCGCTTCACGTTGTGCTCGTTTTATCGGACGAGCAGCAGATGATGAATATGCTACAGATCTGCTGATAAAAGAGATCATCGTTTCTCATTCGCATTGTGTGACTGGCACATGTCAAATGTTTCGAACTGCTCTAAATCCGATATTTCACCTTGACATCAAGAGAACGAAGCCTGTTTTTAGGTCAAGCCGCCCAGTTCTCACTATTATACACCCGATGAGGATTTTGGGAGCTTGTTACATGCTTAAATGCATGCATATATATTTAGTTTGGGGGGTTTTTTATTTCCATGAATGGAGAAAATTGCGGTCGGGAGGAAAAAAAATCAATAAAAATAGCCAAAAATCAAAATCTGAGATCTTTTGTTCAACGGTTCAATAAACAAGAAGTCAGTATTTTCTGCGCTCGCTCATTTTGCCAAACAAAAAAAAAATGTTATGATTAAAAAAAAAATGTTGTGATTAAATAGAGCACATACCAAGGCAACGTGTCTCATTTTCATTTAAAACGATACGTAACAAAAACTACAAAAATTTAAAAACTGTTAAAAATCATTAAAACGTCTGAAAAAGCAAAAATAATAAAAAATCAGACAATTGTGATAACTGCATGTAAAAAAAATGCACGACAAAAACTAAACATAATTAAAGAATTGAAATTAAATCTACAAAAAAATTAATGAAAACCGATTCAAAATATGAAATAATAAAAACTATAACTGTATCTCGATGCTAAAATAATGTTTTGAATGGGACAGTTGTATGAATGATTCACTGACTCACATTTTAGTCTCATAATCATCATTTTAGTATTTTTACATTTTTACAGTATTTTATATTCAAAACATTACTCTCATAATATTATTTGTGCATAGCATTATTTATCATACACACATACATATAAATACATATATATATATATATATATATATATATATATATATATATATATATATATATATATACACACATACACAGACACACACATATATGTATATGTATGTCAAAATTTGGTTAACCAAGTGAAAGAAAAAATCTAAATTGCTGTTGCATTTGTATGAATAATGCTATGAGAGTACATAGAGTATATATATATATATATACTGAATGAATGGCATATTCTGTGGTACAGACTCAAACAACCTTTATAATGCCACAGTTGCATTTCTGAAGACATGTGATACTAAGCTACTTTTTTTGATGCTAAAAACACACACAAGAGCACCGTCATGAAATATGAATCATCCGAGCGACATTCAAACGCATCCATCTCCCAGTTCTCATGTTTGATGTGATCCGCGGTGCAGTGCCATGTCTCTCGGTGAGCTGATGGCACGCAGGCACGGCACAGATGGGAGAGGCAGTCTGTGGGCGTCAGGAGTACAGTAGATCTGCTCAGACTCGCATGCACCCTAATACAGCTCCACACACACACACACACACACACACACACAGCTCCACCGGCCCTGATGTCTAAGGTGACTCTCTGGGACGTGATTGGAGGATGTGTGCGCGGTTTGAGGACCTTATGCACGTGACAGGTTCACGAGGGGAAAACGGTCGGCCGCAAAAAGCGTGCATTACGGCTTCGCTTTGCATCGATTTAAACGTCAATCACTCCGCGCTGGAAAGGGTGTCGAGTGCGTGTACGTGCATCAGAACCTCATTTAAAAGGGTCATAATAGCTGCTCTTTATGGTCCAATCGGTCTTGTTTTGAAGCGTAAGAGCGTGGGCCGGTGTGGGCGGGTCGCACGCGCTCTCGGGGAGCTTTAGTAATGCTTATAAAAACGGAAAAATTAACAATGCACTAAAAAAAAAAACTTGAAAGCTGCAGCGGGATCGCGAAAAAAAGCTACTCTGCAGACAGGAAGGTGGATTTTATAATGACGATCTGTCATTTGAGTTTGCTTTAGATGGTCGGTACTTCAAACCAATTGCATTTCGCTGCGGCTCTAAGTGGCTCTTTTCTGTTCCAGGTAGGCTGAAACGGAGCACAAAAGCCAGCTTACATCATTTAAATTCAGTGGTGCATCTTTCCTAATGTTTGGTGCTATATATCAGACATCTTGAGAGATATTCACGCTAAATTAAACTAAAAACAACAACAACGAATGATGTACGGACATAAAAACGGACACTAGAACTGCCACAACTTTAAATAAAATGTAAAAAATAATATTAAATAACACTGTTTTGAACAAATCAGTTAAAGGAACGAATCAATGCCTCAGGTTTTAGCTCCATTTAAATAATCTTTTAGTATAAAAATGAAAATATCCATGTCATTTTTTTCAGAAAGCATTCATTTTCTTTCTTTCTTTTTCAATGTTTTTATTTTAAGCTATTTTTAGTTTAAGTTAATAACACGCTGCAGAACGGGTCTTCTTAGTTTTGTGTGTGTGTTAGTACAAAATTTGCACAATTTTGCATAATGTTTTCTTCAAAAGGTTCGGTATAAAGTGATCTTGGCAGCATCTTCAATGAACTGAAGCGAAATTACTTTTATGATTTTTGTACTGTGATGGCTTTTCAGTGCTGCGTGCCGAAAAAAAGCAACAATTTCGACTCAAAGAATGAAGAGAATAACACGATAACAGCAAGAAAAGTAACACTTTATGTTCTAAAGCAACGACCAAGAACTGATTCCTTTGCTGTTTTCTTGTCATAAACGCTATCTACTGCCAAAGCAAGAAGACGCAGCAACGACAAAACCATCTTCTCCACAGAAAATAAAAAAAGGAGAAAGAAAAACCAATGCACTTCACGCATAGCCCCAATATCCTTCTACAGGCAAGTTAAAGAAAGCTTGAAATAAAAGCATCGTTCCTTCCTTTGGATTACTCTGTTGTTGTTCTGGCAGGAGATCATGTTTATGACATGGGAGATGTGAGAGAAATTCGATAGTCACATATGAGTGAATCTCAACTGGTGGGTTGCGAGGTCTGTTCTGAAAGCAGACAAACAATGCTGAATGCAATTGATGAAACGCTGCTAACCATATAATCATGTGCAGTTAGGACGGCAAAATAAATAGGTATTAGAAAAACGCTTCCCATTTCTTTTGTTGTCGACATCAAACGCTGCAATCAGAAAGTATCTGCGCACAGATTCGTCTGACATCTTTGCAGAAGCATCCGAATGAGACAGATGGGTGACGTGCCCTCATCCTCACGAACAAACAACAGAATAAAACGTAAAAGAAAATGTCACATCAAAACGGGTTCAAGGGTAAATCGCACTCCTGTTGATGTTTGTGCAAAATGTATATTTTCTTCTTGCTGTTCGCTTTGAAACAATACTGCGTGAGAAAAAAGCTAACGAGATTCAGGTTACATTGCCAAAATGATTAAGTCTTATTTTCTGAAATAAATTAATTAATTAATTGAAACTAAACAAGTAAAACAAGGCCAGATAAATCTACTTAATCAGAGGGAAAAAAAATCACATTGTTGCATGGACAAAACGTCTATTCATATTCAAACAAACACAAATACAAATACAAAATAACTTCAGATTACAGCGAAAATCGGTTTATGAGTAAAGTACTTTCTGCTGCTGTGCATTCGGTTACAAACATGTCGGTTTTTTGATACAATAAGCAGACTCATTATTAACAAATCTGATATAAACAACAATGTGCATTTAAGTCTGGAAGGGAAATAAAGTAAAGGAGCAATAGAGTTAAATAGAGTGACGAACAACTTGGGTGCGCCATTTTTAGAACACTATTAATAAAAGCATCAAATAAGTCTTAGCAAAAAACACTGGCATCCATTTCCAATATCAGAGACCAGTTAAAGCATTGCAGTTCCTGCTCAGAGTCTGATCTCTAAAAACACATTTTTGTAACTTTTTGGATCAAGAAAAATGATTTTTGCAGCACAATGCAACTCACCGTGAGCGTCTCGATAGTAGGCATGCGTCACGCTCCTGAACCGCTCCTGTCCCGCCGTATCCCAGATCTACAGACCGAGAGAGGACGCAAACTTTACCCCGTTTCATGTGAACATTCATCACACACACACGCGCGCGCGCTCCATCATATCGGGTTTCACTCTTCGCTAGAAAAGCACTTGAAGTGAAGCAGAGGAGCGCGAGCTTTAATTAGCCGCTGTGGTAATGGCGTGAGGTGGAGGACGATGTGGATTTATGGCTGAGGTCGAGACCTATTACACCATCCGCGTCCTGATAAGAGCACCTGTCGCACACGCAGAGACCTGTCGGCCAGGGTCATGTTTCACACTGATGAAACTGAGAGAGAAGACATGAATGCTGATGAGCAGAACAGCCTGGCATTAACAAAGACTGGGAGATAATGCACACACATACAAATAAGCATTAAAAAAAGCATAAATGGCATAAAAGTCATATAAAGGCATAGACTCATTCTTTACGGTGTGAACTAGTTGCTTATTAGCATGCATATTACTAGAATAATAGCCATTTATTAGTTGTAATACACATATAAATGCCTTATTCTACATCCCTAATCCCAGGCAATACCTTAACTTAACAACTTTTTGTAAACTTAAAATTAGGAATTTATTGAGGGAAAAAGAGTGTTAAAGTGTTACCTTTATTTTAATTTTAAAATGATAAAAAACATAATAAGTAATCCACACCACTGCAGTCCATCAATTCATGTCAAAGTCAAGTCAAGAAGTCAAAAGCTGTGCGTTTGTAAGCAAATCCATTATTAAAACTTGTTTCTATAATAACCCTACCTCCAGTGAAGTCCATCTCCTGTTGCCTCTCACATCAAAATATTTGTTTAGAGTTGTTTCGGCTTATGAACAGTGCTTGAGCCGTGCAGATTTCTCTCCTGATTCAGACCAGATGATACGGAGCTATTATGCTAGATCTATCTGCCGCATTTGACAATGTTAATCATCAAATCACTCTATCTGAGACGTGCTCCATTGGTTTGAGTCTTACCTCACAGTTGCTTCAGGGTAGCTTGAGGAGGATAGTTATCCAAATCACATCAGCTGGTGACTGGGGTTCCTCAGGGATCAGTTCTTGGACTTCTCAGCTTCTCTACATGCGCTAAATCACAGGGATCCATCACTCAGGAGCCTGGTTTCTCCTATCACTGCTGTGCTGATGACATGCGGCTCTACATTTTATTTCAATCAGATAATCCAATGGTACCTGCCTGACGGAAACCTCAGCAAGGATGAAAGAACAACACTAGCAGCTCAACATGGCAAAGACAGAGCGTCTCATCTTGCCAGCCGCCCCTACATGACAGCACCGGTTTACCATCCAGCTGGGCTTATCAACAATAACAGGTTTTTTGGGACGATCCTTCACAATCACATGACCTTTAAAGATCACGTTACAAAAACAACTTCTTGTCCAGGCCCTCATCATTTCTAGGCTGGACTATTGCATTGCTTTTCTAAATGGACTCCCAATATGTGCAATCAGACCTCTGCATTGCTTTCAGTTGTGGCTTGCATCAAGTTCAAGTCATTGGTGCTTGCCTACAGAACTGAATGCGCACCACCTACCTAGGCTCTCTCCTATGCATCTACGTCCCCATCCAGAAGCCTGCGGTTGGTAAACAAGCAGATGCTCATGGTCCCATTGCAGAGAGGATGTTTTTTTTACTGCATCCTGTTGGTGGATTTGTCTACCTAACACCATCCAGACAGCTGAATCCCTCACACTTCAAGAAACTAAAGAATATTTTAGAGTTGTGTAGGGGTAAAAGGAGTAGCATTTAGGCTGTGGCAAATTTGCAAAATGATGGAGGAGGCAAGAGACAATGCAAAGACAACTGTCAACGAAGAATAATTTAATGTGAAAAAGAATCCATATAGCTGCAAAATATGCTTGCAAAAAACAAACAAACAAACAAACAAAAAACACCCACAACAATAAGAAGAACAATCTTATACTTCCTTTTTCTCAACTAATAAAAGAAAACATCCCTTTTCTAACAGGGAAGCTGATCCAAATGTAACGCTTGAATATAATTGGTCGAACCGGCAGGGTCAAACACCAGCAAAAGACTATATCCAGTAAACAAGCAAGGGTCAGGGCAGGCAGCAAACAATCCAGAAACAGTCCAGGGTCAAAACACAAGATGGAATGGAATGGAATCTACAGAACTAATAACAGAGAAAAGTTAACAAGAGTTAACAAGGGCGGCGGAGTTATTCAGTTACCAAGGGAACCAACAATGGGGGCGGGGAACAATGGGGAGAAAGCACTTCAAAATAAGTCCATGAACACCAACAGAGGGAGAACATAGACTGGAATAGTATTTTAAACAATGACTGAATCCTTGTATAAAAGTCACTTCTCGTGTTTATTTCCATCTTATGATCATCTTTAATAAAAGCATCTGTAAAATCTATAAATGTAAATGCATTGTGAATTATGGAATCATGTTTTAGATCAAATCTTGATGGATTTGTTTCTTGCAAACACACAGCTTTTGCCTTCCAAAACATTAACTGATGGACTGAAGTGGTGTGATTTACTTGCTTTTATCGACTGTTTGGACTCTCGTTTCCGACGGCACCCATCCACTGCAAAATATTCATTGCTGATCTACATCTCATCTACCTCGTCTACATCTAAAATGGCCTGAGGGTGAGCACATAATAGTTCATTAATAATAGTTCACTGAAAATAGTTCATTAATGGCATCACTGTGAAAACCATCTTCTGGGATCTATATTTGTTTTAATAGTACAGCACTGGCAACCCAAAGGTCATTGGTTTGGTTCCCAGGGGTAAGTAAAAACTGATAATAAATGCCTTGAATACAATGTAAATCACTTTGGGATAAAACTGTCTGACAAATGCATAAATTTAAATGTTAATTGTTTACATTTTAAATAAATAAAAATAACAACATAATGGTGAGTATCTGAAGCCAATATCAAGTGTGAACTTATGAATAAAAATGAGTGATTTCATTTTTAAATTGGATGCAGACTCTGTCTACACTTCTGAGTCTCAGAAATATAAGCTTGTCAAGACAATATTAAACTAAGATACAACATTAAACATTTGTTCTATATAATACAGATACACGATGTAAGCATGTGGGAGGATTAGTTTTGCTTCGAGATGTTTGAACATTTGACCTGACACAGCGTCCTTTAATAATCCCTATCAACATTAATTCACCCATCAACCGCTCACCCTGCTCACACAGTCCACAATAATTACGCTGATGACCTTAAAAACCATCTACTGTAATGCTATCCTGATTATGCGTGCAGGTGAGCGAGTTATGAAGCTGTCTGTCTGGTTAAATCAAACACGCAGTCGGGTTTTTCACCGGTGTGAGGCGTGCGGCTAATGGAGCATTAAAGATTAATGACAGCCTCGTTTAACTCTCATTAGAGCCGATCCTCGAGATGCGCGCTCATTGTTTACTCAGTCAATATTAGCCAGAGGGAGCAAAGCAACATGGGAACATCCAGATGTATCACCTTAGTATTTAAAACATCACAGATAATTGAAGTTGCTATGAAATTGGGTAATTAAATCACCTAATTACTCAAGAGTTTATTGAGATGATACAAAGGCAGACATATGGTATAGTATCAAATCGTATCGTAATTTTCACAGTATCAGAGGTTACATTTAAATCTTGTAGAAAAGACCTGCTCTGGTCTGTTCTGGTCTATGCTGGTTTGACAGTGGTTGACCATTTCTGGTCCAGTTTGGAAGAGATTTAGAGATATGCAGCATTGCATCAGTGTCTCACCAATGCATGCTCTACAGTGAATGGGTGCCGCCAGAATGAGAGACATAATAGAGAGATCATAATAATCCACCATTAAGACGTTTTAACTAAAAATGTCCAATAATCCATAACACTTCCTCAAGTAAAAACGTCAATCTCTTGTTGTCTCTCACATCAAAATCCACAAGCATATTTGTTTAGAGCTGTTTTGGCTTGTAAACGCTGCTTAACTTAAGATTTCTCTGCTGGTTCAGACCAGACCACTTTTATGGATTATGGAATTGTATTATATTAAAAACATGGAGCCTAACCTGAACTGTGTAACATAATTGAGGTACAAATGCTAGTAGTGGGGATGTTGAAGCAACAGTTAGGGGCAGAGCACAAGACACAACAATCTGTGGAATGGAGGTAAATATAGGAAGGTGAACACGGTTATGCAAAAAAACTGTGGAATATAGAGACATGGATGCCAGGTCTGAAGAGGGTGCTCTTCAGGCACAGCTCAAACTACTCTGACTAGTCTGAACTGCAAAGCATGGAGATGCCGGTATTCACAAAGGCAGCAACTGCAAAAGGAACACGGGTCGCTGAGAAATGGCTGAATACCTGATGTTACTCAATATAGGAGAACACGTGTTCTACACAAAGCTTGCCTCGACACCTGTCCTAAGGGCACTCCTGCAAAAAAAATGTAGGGTCTGACCATGGGCTGAAAAGATAAACCTAACGCCGACCCGGATAGTGCCCTGAGGCCATGCCAGCCAATGCTGAAGCGGTCTCACATGCAGCAGGCTGAGTAGCGCAACTGCGGACGCCCCAGGAGCCTCTGATAGAGTTTTAGTGGTACAGCCATCTTGCCCCTGAGTGAACCGAGGCAAATCAGCACGAGCTGTCATACTGACCAAATTAAGCTCCATACCGAGAAAGGAGATGCTCTGCACAGGGCAGAGCTTGCTCTTTTGCCAGTTCACCCGAAGCCCCAGATGGCTGAGGTGCAGTAGCACCAGATCCCTGTGCTTGCGCAACAGAGATTGAGATAGTTGAGGATCCGAATGCCCTTCTCCTAAAGCGGAGCCAGGGCACCCTCCACTAGTTTGGTAAAAATGTGAGGAGACGGGGACATCCTGAAGGGGAAGACTTCTGATATGCCTGACCCTAAAAAGCAAACTGAAGAAACAGTCTGTGAGTCGAGGCAAAACTGAGACGTGAAAGTCCTTCGGGTTGATAGCCGCAAACCAATCCGGAGTCTGTACGCATAGGAGTATGTTTCTGCTCTAACATCTTGAGCAGTAGCACACGGAGGGACTGATTCAAGACTCGCAGATCCAGAATTGGTCGTAACCTACTGTTCTTCTTGGGTACGTTGAAATATGGACCTAAAATTTATCCTTGTCCAAGTGGACAAATGTGAAAAGGATTCTCTTTTATTGAAGGGGTGTATACGACAGCGTCCTCAGGGATGCTTTGCTTCAGGGATGCCTCGCTGTCTTCCGAGAAGGCACGAGGAGCAGGCTGCATCCCTCTCCTTACATCCCTGTTGAGGGGTTGCATCTTTAGGTGTTTTCTGGGGCGGAGAGGGTGAAGAAGCTGCAGGGAGGGGCGCCCTCGGTGACAGCCAGATAAAGACTTCTTAGCGGCCCGAAGGAGCATGGCCATCAACTCAGGCTCCGATTCCAACTGAGCAGCTGTTTTGGGGGACATCTCGAAAAACACTGTGCAGCTGTAAAATCTCCCACAGCTCAACATTTTTCTTCTTCTTCTTTGTTGCACTCCATCATCTTATATACCCGTATGTACGGGGGAGTGGCTTGGCATGCAAATTCCACTCGCCAATTGTCATTGGCCTTTTCTCTAAAGCTCAGAGATGACTGGGTTCCCAGGCAGGACCTCACGTAACGTCACAGTGACTGACTGAAAGGGAACTCATCTATTTCTTGGACATTTTTGGCAAATGTTCATTTTTAGGTCAACTACTGCTTTAATCTATCATTAAAAAGTTGCATGCAGAAAATGATGCTCACCTGTAGCTTAACTCTCACGCCATCAATGTTCAGCACCTTATTCTGCAATAAAAGAGAAGATAAAAGAAAGATCAGTCTTGCAAGTCATGGATTTGAACAGCTCCCTGCTGATGTCTCATTACCGTTTAACTTTGGGTCGCTGAGCACAAGCGGTTCTGCTTTCCTGGAAAGCACCGAAGATCCATCACACTTTGAAGGTGAGATGTCAGCAGAGAGCGTGGCGCTTCCGACTTTGAACTTTCATTAAATCCCCAGAGATGCTACTGCCATGTTACACAGCTCTGTTCGGCTTCAATATGAAAGTCCAAAAATAGGTTTTTACTGTGAGCACTACGCAGTATGTATGAGTGTTCATTTAAAAATAAATGACTATTTTTATTCATCAAGGACACTGGTCAAAAGTGACAGTAAAGAAAAAACAAAAAAGATTTCAAAAGATTTCTATTTTAAATAAGTGCTATTCTTTTAAATGTGTCGGTTTCCACAAAAATATGAAGCGGCATAACTGACTTCAACACTGATAATATTCAGAAATGTTTCTTGTGCAGCAAATCAGCAGATAAGAATGATTTCTGAAGTATCATGTGACACTGGCATTCTGATGCTAAAAATTAACCGGAAAATAATGCATTTTGCTGAATTTTTACTGTATTTTTCATCAAATAAATGCAGCCTTGTTGAGCAGAAGCGACTTTAGAAAACTTACAAACTTTTGTTTATTTTTTTTGTTTAACAATGACATGCATTTAATCAGAAACATACTTTTTGCATGTGTTGAAAAGCATTCGAAAGCATCAGTTTTCAAATACCCCAGCATATTAAATATTGTTTTGAAGTCATAACATGATATTCTTCAAGTAATCATGTGAAAATGACTTTATTAATCGATACTCTGTAGAAAAGGAATAAAAGGTGTCTGAGTTTTAGTGCATCGGTGTTCATTTCTTTCCGATACCGCAGTGATATGTACTTATTGGTACATATTTCGTGTCTTGCTAAAAAAAAGTGCACCGTGAGACCGGGTAGACTTTATCCATTAGTTGTCGAATCTTTAATGAGCATTAGGAGAACTTATGATTGAATTTCACTTACTAGCTTCTTTCTAGCACCAAAACCTGTGGAAAAATGCCACCACGATGGACATAATTTCCTCCTGTCGAGCTCTAATTGAGTAAAGGTCTGTTTATAGGCCTCCTGGGAGCTGATCTTAATCTAAGCGGAAGGAGAAGACTTGATCCACACATCCTAATGAGTGTGAATACTACACGCTCTCATTAAACCGTCACCGACGAGTGAGAAAATGAACAGCAGCATGTTTAAACGCACAAGGAGTTGTTTGCTGTCAGCAGTTTACTGACTCGTTGAGATCAAGGCTAATAAAGTCATGGCAGGTCTGTTTTATTTCCCTTTTGCATGTACCGTTTCTTCCGCCGCTGTAGAGGACGACAGGGTTTTCTGCTTGAGTGGTGCTAAAACCATTAAAAACAACTGCGCTGTCATCTTCAGCGCCAAGGACGAACTCAACCGCCGCGCTCTCAGCGCTGAGCGCACACTAAATTGGAAGGTGTGACACTTTCCTAAAAAAAGCAGCGTTTCGATCTTTCTCTGCGGCGGGCCGTCAGGACTCGGGTCAGTACAGCTGTCATTGCATCAGAATATGACGGTAGTTGCTGGTGATGCATCATAATAAACCCGCTGTCACTGAAACTCACATGACACATCGAGAAAGTTTCATTCAGGAACAGACCGAGGTGAGAAGCAAGCGATTTAACACAGTTAAGAGGCAAAGCATCAAAACTAACAGTGAGAAAGTACGGTTAAAAATTGTATTGCATTTAATTAAATTGCATTTTCAAACAATCAATTGTGATGAATCATATACAAAATAAAAGTTTGTTTACGTAATACGCGCGTGTGCTGTGTATATTAATTATGTGTATATACATGCACAAATATAAATAAATTTGTATATTATATACAGCATATACGATTTGCATATACTTGTATATATTGTATAGACATAACATATTTTTTATAAATATGTACATGCATTTGTCTGTCCGTCTTTGTATATACATACACGTGTATTATGTAGACTAAAACATTTATTTCGTATTTTAATATACATCATGCATTCATTCATTCATTCCAAGAAGCATACCTATATAACATGAAACCTCAGTTACCAATATGGTAGTGATATACAGTAATAATGAACACACAATTCTTTCGCAATACTGTTATGTAGGAGCACTTGCTTTAATATCGATATATAATAGCATGGCTCATAATATGCGGTTTCGTTTTGCAATGGCCTCGAACTCAGATCATCCAATTAGAGTTAGTTTTATAATTCATCACAGCCTTGCTGAGGTCAGACTCGTCGTGGAGGCGATGGCGCTCAAGGTGTGCACTGTGAAGGAAGAGGGGTCTCTGGGCACTCGTTAGTTTGGGTCATAAAAAGGGAGGACAGAAATCAAGTGACTCAGACAAACACCTACACTTCTGCCGATCCGGGGCCCGAGAGCCAATTACAAGCGCTTATGTAAGACGCTGGATTCCCTGTCATGGGATCCGCAGGGAAACGGCCAGAGTCTTCGAGACGAACTCGTGCGAGAAGCGAGTTGTAAACGAGCTGTTTTTAGAGCAGAAGTGTGATTAAACCCGGTGACGGGAACACAGACCCACATTATAACACAGAACACACAAGATCTGATTTCAGTCCTGCTCGTTTGAAAGTAAGCACAGGAGTGGATTTTGATTATTTATCAGCATTATTAATAGATCCAAGTCAATGCCAACATTTCAGAAGTGTTGAGTATATTTTTTTTTTTTTTGTAACTATATGTTACATATGTTTCACAGTTTAGACACATACACACATTATATATAAGAATTAGATCTATTGCTACTTATTATCTATATATTACCCAATATATTTTTTTCTATATATATATATATATATATATATATATATATATATATATTTATATATATATAATATATATCTATTTTTATTATGAAATATATAATATATATATATATATGTATATATATATATATATATATATATACAAACATATATATTATTTATTATGTATATATAAATCCACATACATACAGTATATAATTTGAAAAGATTAAAATATTTATACATTTCTAGATTTATTGTCTTATATGTTATATCTAAATATTTTTAATATATAAACACAACATTTTTCTTAAAAACATGTATCTGTATATGCATATTTCTTAATGTATTTGTATTTATATAGAAATAAGCATAAGTATAATATGCGTATAATACTTTTATTTTGGAAAGCGACTCATTGTTTGACAGCACTCATCCACATATAAAGCAGCATTTATATATATATATATATGTACCAGTCTTGAATATTCATCTGGTCTGTATTAGCTGTAAGGGATTGTTCAGTTCACCAGCAGCACTGAAAGCCTCATTCATTTAATGATAGTTTTGCCTCTTTCCGTCGTTGATTGATCGGTGAAACGAGAGCCCTTCTGACAAAACATCCCACTAATGAAAGCAGACTGATACAGACACAGGGATGATGCTGATGGACTGATTCAAGTCAACTTATTACACTTTTGAGGCTATCCCATTATACGAATTATTTTTATTTGATATATTATCATCACATATGTCTGATATAAACATACTACAATACACTCAAAAAATTATTCATGTATATTAAACGTATATTATTTCATATATATATAAATGAAACAGTGTTGTTTTGTATATGTTATATCCGAAACCAATAAAATAACACTGAACTACTATTTTGCCTTAATAATGTACACATATATTTTATTAAATATATTACACACACACATACATATATATATATATATATATATATATATATATATATATATATATATATATATATATAATTTGCCTCAGGGTTATTAAAGTATAGTTAACAAAAACTAAAACCATAATAATCCTTTAAATAAAATGTTATAATAAATAAAAAAATATACATTTTTGTTACTTTAAAATTAGTAAAATTAATTTAAAAATAAAAAAAAAATAATTTCAAATTTAATTTTCATATAGTTTATCTTGTTGAACTAAAATGAAAAAAACTTACTGACATATTTAAAAGCAACAATAGCTAATGAAAATGACAGTAAAATTACTAAAACTTTAAATACGATTACAATGAAAGCACAAAAACGAACAAAAAATAAAATCATAAAAAACTAACTTAGTGTCTTAGTACTAAAATAGGCCTAACACTGTTTTGCAAAGAATTACTGTTTTGAAATAAATGACAAAACCAAATGATAAATAGAATTTATTTAGAAAAAAGCAGAAACACAGCAAGTTTGTACGTCAAACTAACCCTCATAGAAATGATTCATGTCACTGTATAATATTCAATAGTTCATTATCCACAGCACAATAATGTTCATCTTTAGAAAGGTGATAAAATCCATTAAATGAAGGTCTTGATAATATATTTAAATGTCCCATGTATAATGATAATGAGGCTGAAGAACTGATTTATAGAGTCTTATATAAGCAGTAATGTCCAGAAACTTCATCTTTTGGGCATCATTTCAACTACTTATTACTTAAAAGCAAAGTAGAAAATCTTTACATTTTTGAGGTATCGTGAAAACATTATGTCGCCACGACTTTTATCATTTTTGAATTAGTTGCACACTATTTTTCAAAGCAGTAAACTAAAGCGAGATTGTTTCTGAAATTTACTGGCAATTGTTGCTCCAAATGTTTTTGTATATAAGTCATTTTAACCGCCTTTAATAATTATGCAGAACATAACTATGTTTAGTTTTCGTTGCATTTTACAACATAAAACTTTTTCACTTTTTGCTAATATTAAATATTAAAATTTATAAAAAAAGACAAAAGGTTTATCTTATATATATATATATATATATATATATATATATATATATATATATATATATATATATATAATATAAATATCTGTAAAAAAATATCACACAACATGCCTATTCTGACTTGTACATATTAAAATATATAAAAGAATAAGGAAGCATATTAACTTTCATTGAGTTTTAAATGAGCACTTACTTTAATTAAAAGAGCACTAAAAATTAAAAAGAAAGAAATTATATAACAACTAATTAGTATTTGGGGTGAAAGTAATTTGCCTTTTAAAGTGTCGTAAACAGATTTGTGTTTTAAATATGCCTGACAAGATTGCTACACTTAATGACATTTTAGGGGTAAATGTTAATCAGAAAAAAATATGTGACATTTATTTTTGGCTCAGAAAAACAAAAACTGAATTGCAATTATTAAAAAAAAAATAATAATAATAAAAAAAATTAAATATATTAAAAAGTAAATAAAAAGTAAATAAATAAATTAATTATATATATATATATATATATATATATATATATATATATATATATATATATATTTTTTTTTTTTTTTTTTTTTTTTTTTATTATTTATTTTATAATAATCAGACTTTTATATTGACTGACTTTTATATAACCAAGTTAAATCGTGCATGACCTTGTAAACCTTGTAAAATGCTGAAACTGCTGAACTGATTTTGAGCATGAGATGTAAGTTGTGATGATATTTAGTTTCTCTGCGGATGAGCGACTGACATTACAGCTGCAGGAGGCAGAGAGCAGCTCAACACTGTCCTGATTTAATTAGCATCACACACCTGGGCTTCCCAGCGGCAGACACACACACACACACACACACACACACACACATACAATTTATGCAGCTCCGCTTCAGTCTGTCACAGATCTCAGACAAACTAGCCCTCGTACACGAATATATCACTGCAGCCTGGATGTGCAGCAGTACAGCGGTGTACCGCTCAGAGACTATTACAGTTTTTAATTAGATTTTTAATTTATTTTAATTTTAATTGTAGTTAGCTTTTTTGCATCTTTTATTGTGCATTTTGATTTTATTGTGCATTTTTGTAATACCATTAAAAAGTTATTATTTTTTATATATATGTCTTTACAGTTATTATTATTATTATTATTAATTGCACTATAATATATATTTAGTATAGGTTAGTATAAGTTAAATGTCTCAGCAATTAGATGACATATAATAATAATAATTATTATTTAAGTTTATTTTATTTAAATTAACAAATAATGCAGGGGTGTTTTTTTAGCTTCACTGTGATCTTAATAATACAATATTAATCATTGTTTTTATTTTTTTATTAATAAACAATTTCTTTCTGCTTTGATGCTAATTTGAATTAAAGCTTTAGCCATTTTTTAGTGTTCAGGATTTTTATACATTTTTTATGGTATCTATATAGTTTGTATTTCAGTTTTAGTCTTTTTTTTATTATTAAAGTAAAACAAAAAAAAGAAATTCTTACCTAGTTTATTGCAGCAGTGTTATTTTTTATTTTATACTTTAATATTTTAATGTATGTGTTTTTATTTTAAATATATCTATAGTTTATTTTAATGAAGCTAAATGAAATGTAAATGAAAATAGTAAATGTTTCCATGCCAATTAGCTGAAATAAAAATAAGTTGAATATATTTTAAAATAGTGTTTTTAATATTGTATCTTATTTGGTTAGCATTCATTTAATTCAAACATTGCTTATGTCTCGTCTCTCTGTAGATGCATGAAGAATGAAGCAGTAACGAGAGTCTCAAACTCTGAAAGCTCAGCTCTAAACTCTCTCATGCAGCAGCCGCAGCAGTTAATACTGCATAAATATTGCGTGTAAATATGCATGTAATTGTCACGCCTCAGGACTGTTCACCAAGGCTGAGGGTGAGCTCATTATCCTGGGGCTGCTGGATCTAGATGAGGAGCTAAAAGATTTGGAGATAGACCTGATCCCTCGCCTGTATCCCGCTGGTCCAGATAAGAGAGACTGCTCCTCAGAAATGTCCTCCAGTGACTCCGGCGCTCGCTCCAGTGTTTGCTCCTCAACCACGCCCTCCTGAATTTAGCCCAGAAGAGACTAAGAAGTAGACGTCTCCTGGCAGTCTCCATCGGCGTCATGGCCTTCATCTCTGCCTCCAGACTCCGCCTCGTCTCGTCAACCCGTGGGGTCCGCCGTGGCCCCTAGCTCCCTCGTCTCCGTCCACCGGCCTCCATCTTCTCTCCAGCTCAGGACTGGTCTGTCGTTGACCATCCACCGCCTCGTGATCCCACTCCATCCCTCTCGCTCTGTCCGGCTCCACCGTGGCCTTCCTGATCCCCGTCTCCGCCTCAGGCTCCTCCTCCACCTGCTCCTCGGCCATTCCTCCCTCTATCATCCTGGCTGTGCTCCAGATCTCTTCCTGTATCTTCCCTGGCTCCTCCCTCCATCTGTTCCTGGACCCGGGTCATGTTCATGAACCTCCTCCCATCCTCCCCTCCTCATGTTGA
>NW_025047807.1:280000-285000 GCF_018831695.1 Puntigrus tetrazona
CTGTGCTTTCGCCAGCTTTAATACTAATTAGCATTTAAAAGCAATTATGAAACAGTAGCTCAATCGACTTTAAGAAGAAAACTGCTTTATTAGCTATTAATAATAATAATAATAATAATAATAATAATCAAAAATCTGCTACTACTACCACCAATAATAATAAAACGATGCATTTTATTTTTTAATTCTGTGATTTATGCCGCTTCTGTGACAAAAGCAGAATAAGCAATTGGTTTAAGTTCAGTGTCTTCAGAAGAGCGTGTTCTTCCTCAGTCTCCAGCCCAATTAATCAACACCATCAGATTCTTTTGCCCTAAAAGCCGTCTAAACGATGCACGGAAACAGGCTGAAGGCCCAAACGACCGAAGCGTGCTCCGATCAAGGGAACAGCGACGAGGCTGCTGCGTTTAGTGAGGAAACCACAAAAGACCTCTCCACGGCGCAAACTTCCAAGGCCGCCGAGAGCCAATCACCTTTTCAGAGAATCGTGGGAAGAGTCTCGCTGAAATGCTTTTGTATACGCCGAGTTCAAATCAAATGGAAATCTTTGGGCTTCCAGCTTGTCGGTCTCACTGGTCAACGGTCCTCGGTGTAAGAAACACAGAAAACCATCCAAACACTGAAACGCTTTTATATAACACACACACACACACACACACACACACACACACACACACACACACACACGGTCGGGGCTCTCGAAACGGCTCTCTTTTAATTCTCGTAACACATCCGATCCTTTTTGACCTGGAATAGATATAAAAATATCTAAAAAAAGCACGTTTTTAGCAAGAGAAGGAATCTTTTCATATGCCAAGACCCTGAAGCTTTTCTGATTTTTTTTTTTACAGTTATTTGTAAAGAGATACAAGCAAAAAAATGCTTCATTAGGTGTAGATTTTTTTGTTTTTTTTCATAAACATTAATTAATATTTTTATTATTATTATTATTAAGTCGAACAGAATGTATGCAAAGTTGTTTCCACCACATAATAAAATAAAAATTAAAAAATAATTAATTATTTTTTATCCCACTTTTTGGAGTTTATATATCACACAATTATGACTTTTTTGCCCCTAATTACAAGTTTATGTTTCACAGTTCGGTCACACCTTATTTATTTCATGTATTTATTTATGATTTATTTTTATGTATTTTTTTAAGTCCAATTTGCGCAATTAAAAAAGCTTTTTTGCGCGTGTTTACCGGTCAGCGCTCACTAATTGCGACTTTACATGTATATATTTTTTCTCAGAATTGTGAATTTATGTCTGACAATTCTACCTTCTTTTCTGTCGCACCGAGACGCTGCCAAAAATGCTTTTCTGGTCCGGTCTTGCTTCCAGCAAACGTACAAGTCAAAATCAAGCACGTTCTTTCACGCGCAAAATAATCTGCCACTGCATTATTATCCTTGATTGAAGTATTTTTAGATATTGTGGCTGGAGTCGAGACAAACAAACCCAGGCTTTTCTTCCAATTGCAACTTTTGTGGGTTTATATCCACGCAATAAACTCACGAGCGAGCTTCCACGGGTCTCCAGACAGCCGAGTAAACGTTTTTTTTCGCATTTTGCGTTTCCGTTTCCTTCGCAGCTGAATTTCGCGTCGCATCAGAGCTCTAAACAGATTGCACACGCCGTCGCAACATCTTTCCCCGAGTCGTGAGTCTCTCTGCTTCGGAGCACACAGGGTTTAAGACGGAGACGGAGGCTTTGTCTTTGGCTCTGACGGGATGTCGGTTTTGAACACGCCGTCTGTCTGACGAACGCCGCTCGCGATGGGATTATTTCCGCGCAGAATCAGAGATCCTGCTCACGTATGCGGAAACAGATGCACAGACCTCCGACTCTCGACCGGTTAAACGCCGCCAGCGCTCGAGCCGGACCCCGCTGAAGCCAGTTTCTCGGGCGCCCATTAAACGCCCGCCAGGCCTTCGCTGATGAAGTCCATCGATCCCGCCGTCGTGATAAAAGACAGAACGAACGCTCTCATTTGCACCGAACCCAATCTCCCTACATCGGGACACTTTCGACCGATTTTTAATTTCCACGCTCACAATGCAAATCGAAAAGCGTGACCGCGACCGCTTTAAACCTCCTTCCTGAGTTTAAAAGGCTTTTCTTTTCGATCGTGTTTCATTAGAAAAAATGCATTTATTTATGTTTCACGTAGGAGAGACGGATTTCGACGCGCTTTTAGTGCATTTCACAAACAATTACTAAAAAAACGGTGCAATTTTGAAGCATTTAAGAAACTCTAACCATTTTAAGAGTAATAATACGCTGTGATAGACTGCGGTGCTATAGCAAGCAAAAACTAAAACGGCCTTATGCAAATATAAAGTTTTGCAAAATTACGGATAAAAGGGTAATAGTGACTTTTTATCTCACACTTACTCTTCATATCTCCCCCCCCCCCCACAGTTCTCAGGAAATGATGTCAGAATTGTGAGAAAATAGCATAATTGTGAGATTTATGACACGTTAACAACATTTTACAAATCGCAACTGCAAGATGTAAAGTCAAGCTGTGAGTTAAAAAATGAGCTATTCTGAGAAAAAAAAGGTCTAAAACCTAGATTTTTTAAGTTAAAAGTCTGACATTTCTAAACATAGACAGGCAGACGTTTTAACTCGTTGTTATGAGACCAAAATGCAGAAGTGTGAGATATAGCTTGCAATTCTGAGAAGATAATTACAAGATATAAAGTCAAAATTGAGAGATATATAAACTGGCAAATGCGAGAAAAAGAGGCTTGTGGGATAAAAAGGTGCTATTTTTCATATTTTGTTCCTTGGCTGAAATAAAACAAACAACTGGAAACAACTGGAACTGTGAGATAAAAAGTGACGAATACCTTTCTAGTTTTTTTTATTTCATCCGTGGCAGAAAGCAGCTTCCATATAAAGCGGTGCCCAGATCAAATTTTGGGTCACGCTGCCTTTTAAATCGAATAAAATCTCTGAATGGCGTTCCCTGTGTTCTACTTTACAGGCTTGAAGAAACACCAGCTTTACAAGATGTGTACACAGGTGCAGATGAACACACACACACACACACACATACACACACACACGCACACCATCTGGGCTCGTCCCGTAGAGAGATCCTCCGACTAGCCCTCATTAGCTCCAATAAAGATCAACAGAGCTGCTATCAGACACAGCGCTGGGACGTTTCACTGACGCAGACTTTCTGGAGACAGAACCGGCGCGCTTTATTTCTGCCGAAAACAAAACTGTGGTTAAAAAGTTATTAGGCGTCGCTGTCGGATCTCGTTTCCAGGACGTGCTAAACGTTAGCGTCGCTCCGATCCGTTCATTTAAAGACGTAGATTTAATATGAAAAAAAAACTATAATAATAATAATGACTTAACGTGACTTAATGTTCTTAAATTCATAATAATAAATTAGGGCTGTCAAATGATTAATCACATCTAAAATAAAGGTTTTTGTGTGCATAACATATATGAGCGCACTGCTTGTATTTATTGTGCATATATAAATATACACAAATGCGTGTATATATTAAAGAATTTTTTTATAAAAATTTATATATAATAAATTATGCAAATTATGCAAACATTTTCAAAATATATACTGTATGTTTGTGTATTTATTATATACATAATAATAAGTATACACAGTACACGCACATATATCATGTAAATAAAGCTTATTTTGAATTAATTAAAATGCACTAAACTAAATGCATAGTAATTGTTCGCTGAAATGGTTGAGTAAAAATATAATTTTAAATATAATTTATACAAACTAATGTTCGATCCATGGGATACAAAAACATTATATAAAAAAATTAAAAAAATAATTCACTTTTAATACATTAAAATGAATAAATAAAAACTATTTTATATGATAAGAATCTTAAGAATGTTTTAACGACTTCTCATACATTACAATAAATAAATAATCAGCACTAGTTTATGTTTCGGTGAATTAGTGACTTAATTGCTATGACATAACGTAACATAAATCGGTCGGATTAGATGAATTGTTTCGTTTGGAATTGAATTAGAAATGTCACATTAGTTTCACAAGTCGCTTTGAGTAAAATGCACGAATGCAAAAATCCAATCCAACAGAAAAAGAAGAAAGAAATATTTTGGCTCTTTCCATTTCCGTTTTGTGACAAAATGGAGAAAAAAACGGCAAAGAATGAGGGCCACGTGTTCTCTGCGTGGAGGATGAAGTTGTTCCTCCAGGTGATTCTGTGCAATGGCCGGAGGCGATGAACCGCTTCAGGAGCTGGAGGACCGATAACAGGATGATTTACACCCCAGCCATGCTTAATGAGCGTTTATCCGTCTCCGGGCATCGCAGAAATCATATTAAACAGCCAAGAGCGCATCTAAAATAAACAGTTTTGCGGTTACGGTGCTGAAATGTTTACTGAATGTCTGTCAGACTGGAGGGCAGAGCGCAGGGACGCTGTGTGCCGATCCGTCAGATGCATCTGGAAAACCTGTTAGCACTGCTTTTACGGCAAAAAGTTCAAAGCTAGGAAATGCACTGTGCCGTCTAAATTGCGTCAAATGATTATAAAGCATCAAAAAATAAAACATTCATAAACATATTCCACAGTGCTCTTCGCACCAATGAATGCAGCTTGTTCCATGCATGAAATTGTACTTTTATATATTTATGTGTTCTTTTAATTAATCTATGCATTTACCTGCTGAAACATTTAAGCATTTATTTGTGTTATAATTATGAAATTATTTTAGTGCATTGAATTTAGTTCTGTCCAACGTTTAGTCACATCCAAAATAAAGGTTTTTCTTTACATAATATATGTGTGTGTGCGGTATATATTTATTATGTATATATAAAATACACACATTTCTTTTTTAAATATATATATGTATATATATATATATCTATATATATATTTATATATATATATATATATATATATATTATATATATATATATATATATATATATATATATATATATATATATATATATATATATA
>NW_025047807.1:295000-297500 GCF_018831695.1 Puntigrus tetrazona
GATCCAAAAATTGCGCCTACTCAACAAATGAAATACTTACTAATCTGAAACAGATCAAAGAATATTAGTTACCACAAATTAGTTACCAGTGACAATGAAAATACAAGCATGTGATGGATTAAAAATAAATACTAGTTAGAATGGGAATAAATGACTACATTACTTGCAAATATATAAAAACACTGTTGATAAAGTACTAGTTTGTGGTTGACTAGATACTAGTTAGAATTGGAATAACTAGCATCTCCTGAATTCCGACAGTATTAGTCGCTACAAAAATGTAGTAGTAAACATAAAAAATAATAAAAATATTATTTTATATATATTATTTTATAAACATGTTATTATGGTTGTGATTAATCAAATATACTAATATATATATATATATATATATATATATATATATATATATATATATATATATTTATTTTTTTTTATATATATATATATATATATATATATATATATTTTTTTTTATATATATATATATATATATATATATATATATATATATTAATTAAAATTACTTAACATTAAAAATACGTAGGCCTGTTAAAGTAAAAATAGGAATAAGTACTAATATGCAATTAATAATTCTATATATCATTTTATATATATATAATAATTTTAATAATTATAATCGTTTTAATGTTTAGTGATATTCAAATAAAGTGTTCCCTAATAAATATTTTAAAACGTACATACTATTACTGGTTACCTTGGCATAGATGCTAACTACCAGTATAAAGAGAATAAGTAGGCAACTAGCTAGTGTGTAATGAATGAAACACAGGTGACAGACTGAATAAAAAGCAATTAACTGGCATCCTATCAATGCATAGTGAAATTCAACTATGCTATCAGTCAATAAAATTGCACATTTGTAAATATAAAAAACTACTATTTACTGCACTAATCACTATAGTAATTTTTTAGCATTATTTATTACATAAAACCATTATTAGTTACTATGGAACAGTTACTTGATTCTATTGAATAAATTGGTACTGGCATGTAATCAGTGACTAATTGATAACACACTGCTTCGAACCGGAATAATTACGATCTTTCCAAAGGTGACTGAAACCGCACGCGCAAACGCGCTGGAAACAAAAGAAAAGGAAATAAATGTACAGCCGGCTTGCCGTACTCCGCTGGCTCGCGTCGGTCGCGTACCTTGAAGGCGACGTCGTAGAATTCTCCGCTGTTGCTGAGAGAGGGTCTGCTGGGATGCACCACTCCGTTGGACTGGGTCGGGACTTTCTTAGCCTTCTCCTTATCGCTGCTCGGAGACGAGCTCGGCGTGTTCGAACCCCCCTTCCCCTTGACCGCTTTTTTCCTCGACATGACGGTCGTTTATTCCCGGCGCGAACGCAAGACGAGTAATTAAGCAGCGCGCGCTCTCCGTGCACCCGACTTCTCCCGCTTTCCGTGTCTCAGTACGCGTGAATTAACTTTTCGCCAATAAGCGCGCGCATGACTTCGGGGCTCCGTGTAATGAGGAACGCGAGCGGCGCGCCCGCTTCTGCTCTCCGAGATGCCGCTCCGTTTTTTTCCCTCGTGCTTTTCGACAAGAAAACGCGTCTCTGGCGCCCGCCCGCGAAGCCGCTCCGTCAGTGTGAAGAGAAGCACCACCTCGCTCCTCCGAGCGGTGTAGTGGCGCGCGCGCGCACGGGGCGCCTTGTCAACAACCGGGGAGAAAGTGCTGGCCACGCGCACACCGAGCGCATCCTCACCCGCCACTTGTTGGAATACGAAGCCCTCTTAAAGGCGCAGTCTTGTTTTGAAAGCGCAGTTTGAGTTAAGGTGACTTGACAATAAATGAAGGAATCAAGTTAGAAGGAGAATTAAAACATTGAATGCAGTGCGGAATATCAATTTGCTACGAAATAAACAAAGAGGGTTGAGACTTTCTTCTCGTGATTTTGAGTTTGCATCTAAGAATTGTGTTTTTTTAGTTTCCCCAAAATAAGCTTACAGCTGTGACTGTGTGACATGAGAAATAAAAGATGGATTTAAAATTTTTGAAAAAAAAAAAAATTGGAAATTAAAAAAAATCCAGATTTTTCTCCATTCGTACATTTCCTCCAGTTTTTTGGCAACAAAAAAAAAATCCAAATATAGCGAGATAAGTCGTAAACGTGTTATTTGTTGTTATCTTTTGTTATTTTTTCTTATTTGTTTTTGTTATTTTTTTCCGTGGCGGAAAAAGGCTTCAGGATGAAATCATCCCCCAAACACGTTACTGCAATTTTTTTTAGATGCCTACATCATTTTTACAGCCCTTGCATTACTCTAATTAACAACAACAAAAACCTTCAGCTCGAGCTCGCGAGGTCGTTTCGAGAGGACAGTGCTGTCACGTGAAAGCGACAGACAAGTAACGGGACGTTTCTTAAAGCATACAGAGCATAAACACAAACGTCTCGGTCGGGAACCAGCTGTAAACCGAAGCAGGCTTTATGAACCACAGTCAAAGTCTGAGGAGCAGATATGACTC
>NW_025047807.1:307500-310000 GCF_018831695.1 Puntigrus tetrazona
TATATATATAAAATTTATTTACTTGAAATAATGTATTATTATTGTTATAGTATTTTAATTCCTCATTAGTACATAAATTACTTAGTATTAGGATTTGATTTGGTCTCCCAGCACAAATAACAATCTTTCATCAAGATATATGCAAAAGGAAAAAAAAGTTTTGAAAACAATAAGTTGGTTATAATAATAATAATAATAATAATAATAATAATAATAATAGTTAATAATATATATATATATATATATATATATATATATATATATATATATATATATATATATATAAAATAAATTATAGCATTTACAGAGAGATTTGTAGATGTCTGTCATTCACTTCTATTACTGGGGGGTTGATTTGGACGAGACCACTCAGCACATTTATAGCTTATGAGTATAATCATAACTTCTGAATGCCGCTTAAAAAGTCCCAGAGCTCTTTTGCTCAAACCCTTGTGTGATTTTAAAGCTTTCTGAGCGTTGCTTAAAAAGCCCATGAGCTCTGAGCTCAAACCCTCGGCTGATTTTAACGGGTTTGGAGCCCGCTTCGAGTTCAGTTGTGGCAGCAAATGAGGCGTAGTTGAGTAAATGGATGGAGGACATATGACACTAATCATCAGCTCACCGCATCCAGGTGGCCAACTTCACAACCAGCCACGCGCCTCCGTGTGTGTGTGTGTGTGTGTGTGTGTGTGTGTGTGTGTGTGTGTGTGTGTGTGTGTGTGTGCACGCGCTGAGGTCAAGACACCTGAACGACACCAATCCTCGTAAGCTATATAAACACCTCCCATCTATGACTAACAGCTCTGGCGCGTCTTCATGGAAGTGCAAATATGCTAACGAAAGCCCGAAATAGTCTGTTTATTTCATTTACACCATTAATATCACGGAATTTCTCTCTGTTTGCTGTTGGCAAGGTGATAATTAAGATAAACGCGAAGAGCTGGAGTGTTGACGCCGCCGCAAAACAAACCGAGTGTCTGTAATGTCTTTCAGAGCGCCGCGTCCGCCACACACTCACCTTTTCCTCCATCAGAAGCCGTGCCTCGGAGGAAAACTACCTCAAATAACCAAACTAAAGCCATGACTGCCGCCTTCAGTGGATAAACATGAAGACAGTGGCCCTCTCACCCGCCGCTAGCCCTTCCCAGCATGCCGTGCGGCGTGTTTGGGCAGCGTGAATGGCTGTAGTGTGTGCACTGGCGCCTGCGGCGGTCTCTGACTGCTGAAGTCATGGGCTTGTGGAGGAAGTCGTCCACTGCTCCAAGGGATTCGGACCCGGATATAGGACTAGTTATGTAACGATCAACCAGCTATTAATCTGTCTGGACTTTAGCGTGAAGACCGGAGCCAGTTGCCTCTTTTATTTGGATGTATACCAATTCTAAACCATAAAATATAAATCTTACTTAATCTTATTTGAGATTTTATATATATATATATATATATATATATATATATATATATATATATATATATATATATATATATATATATATATATATATAAATGTGTGTGTAAAAGTATAAAAAAATTCATTTAGTTTAACCCAATGCACTAAAATAATTAAAACCAAAAATTAAAATTGACAAAAATTATAAAGAATTACAAAAACAACAAATGACTAAAAGGTTAACATTAACATATAAGATACAATAAAAAAATGCATAAGAGTAGATGAACTGTAGTTGACCAATTATAATTAAATAACACTGGTTTAAAGCTGATGCAAAATTACCAACATAAAAATGTAAACAAACAAACAAACAAACAAATAAATAAATAAATAATAGAAAGGTGTTTATTTCTAAAGAGAAAATGCATATACTCAAAGGGAAAATACATTTCTGCCCCTGGTTTTCTGACACCATTGGCAGAAATGTTTATACATTTTTATAAATAATAATAATAATATTTATAAAATAATACATAATAATAATAATAATAATAATAATAATAATAATAATAATATTTATAACACCTTAAGCTAGTTTCAGGGCAATTCTTATTTTAACTTGATGTTCAATACTAACTAAAACCGAAGAAAAAAAAAAATAATAATAATAATTTATTAATTAATAATAATATTATTATTATTAATAATAATAATAATAATAATAATAATAATAATTATAATAATTATATTATTGTTTATATAATAATTATTGTTATTGCTATTATTATTATCATCATTATTATGTATATATAAAAATATAAATATATATCTGGGAAGAAAAACACCACTGTCATATGTAAACCAATCTAATGTAGCAAAGTAAAGCCCTTTGAATAAAAGCATCTGCCAAATGCATAAATGCTGATGAAACGTAGCAGCAGAGACTCTCTGAGATCATGTTTTAGCCACAGCACTGTGTTAAAGGGCAAAGCACTCGCAAAACGCTTCCTGGAAACACAGCCATCGTGACCGGACCACTACGATCTGCTCTGAAAACACTGCCTTCTAAATGGCAATTCATTTAAACATATTATATTAAACATATTA
>NW_025047807.1:315000-337500 GCF_018831695.1 Puntigrus tetrazona
TTTTTTTATAAAACAAGACCCAATATTTTAAATAATTAAACATCTTGAATGTATTTTGATTAAAGGATATCTACATCTTTTACTGGAAAATAAGACTAAAAGACTAAAATACTAACTTTTGTTAGCTTTTATTAATATGTTTAATTAATTCTTATATTGTTCATTTAATTGAAACTATAGTTTGCCATTTTTGTCATTTTTATTTATTAATTTAAGTGTTTTTTTATTTAATTTTTAGTTATTACAACGCATCATGCTGAACTAAATTAAAACAAAAATAATAATGAAAAAGAGAAATTTTGGTAACACTTGTTAACTATTAACTATGACTTTTCCTTCGATAAATTCTTAATTTGCTGCTTATTAATACGTAGTTGTTAAATGTAGGTATTGGGCAGGATTAGAGATGTAGAACGAGGCATTAATATGCGCTTGATTGCTAAAAATAAATGGCTAATATTGCATGCTAATAAGCAACTAATAGATGAATAAGGTGTTACAAAAAAATCTTTATAAGGAGACAAATCAGCAGCCATCGGTTAATGCATTAACTAATTAAAAAAAATAACCAGCGAGTATTTATATATATGTGTTAACGTCAGTAAATAAATGCTGAAAAGCTCATATTAGCGGAAAAAAAAAAAACAGACACCGCTTTTTTATTTTAACAACGTACTGAAATTAAAAAGAACTACTATTAATAAATGCTTTGTTAGTTGATGTAGCCGACTATAATGAACCATTGAAAAGCATTACCGTTTTCATTGTGCGCCAGTTACCGTAAATGTTCTTTAATAGTCAACTATTGTGAAATATTCTTCACTACTAGGTCTCTGACAGTGATACCGTTTTGGCTTCATTGTCTCGTTCTCCCATCAGCCTTTCCTCCAGCTTCATCGAGCCCAGATATCATTATTAATGCAGCTTTTTCTCTATTTCCCCCCATCTTCCACAAACCCGTACTGCTCCTTCCAGGCTCGTGTTTACGCTACAATCATCGGAAATCCCTCGACTACACACACGAGATCTCCGCTTGCCTTCTTTCGTAAGCTCTGAAAGCAAACAGCCGCACCGTTCCGACATTAAAGGGTCTTTTTTTTCCTGCTGCTCGGTGGCCAAAATGAGACTCTGGGAGAGATACATGAGCCCGACTTTGAGAAATGAGCTCTGAATGAACACACGTCGCGTGCAGTTCGGATCGGCTAGACCTTCACAGAACGGCGAGGAAAGGAAGGACTCTCACCTCGTAATGGTAGTCCATGCAGGTCAGGTCCCTCCAGCAGCGGTCACCTCTGATCTTGATCAAACCCTGGTCAGACGGAGAGAAAGACGCAAATAAGGATGACGCACTCGGTAACAAAGACACATTTCGGTTTCTAAAAAGCATGCAACTATATCTTCGCGCGACAGTTACTTGCTCCTCCGATATGCCATAAACCATTCTTTAAACGTTACATCTTCTAGAGCAACGGCTCATAAATAAATAGCGTTTTTGTGGAGGAGCGTATTTGATGCATCAGGCTCATAAAGTCTGAGAAAATGGATGAAAAACCACGCAATTGGCCGCAAATGCTGACATTTGGAGATCTTTACACCAACACAGCAGACGCTGATATGAACTTACATTAATATCATGTCTACACGTCTCCAGTAAGATCGTATCTAATTAATGAAAACATGTGATGCAATGCAAGAGATGAACATACGAACGTTTCGAATTGTGCACTGTTAAAATAAACTGGTTGTGACTTTTTTGAGTTCTCTCAGCATTAAAGTAAATGAGTTTGTTTATCATTTGCTTTTTACTAGCAAATGATACACCTTATACGTAGACAACATTATCTTGGACATAAATGGCCTCAAAACTAGACACACAAACAACGACGCTCTACTCATTTTAAAAAGATACGACAAATAACTTTACGGTTTATATATTAGCACCAATTAAGCATTTATTAACGCCCTATTCTAATCCTACTCAAAAAGGAAACGCGGTTAACAAGCGCTACCCGTTCTAAAGCGCTTAACTTGATTAAAACGCATCTTCTGAAAGCATGGAGCATTTTTGAATTTTTGGTTCTGCGCGAACTGTCCCTTTAAGAGCTACTTCACGTAGCTACTTCAGCTCGCTCTCTCCATCAGATGCGCTACCGGTGGCAGATTTTAAACATTTTAACTCCTGCCAGCTGTTCTTCTGAACCCGGGAAAGCCAGCTCCGGACAGAGCCAGGATTCTCCGGAGGCAAGCGCTCGCGTCCCGGGAGGAGAAACCACTGCATCAGGAACTTTCGCTGCTTATCGAGTGCATTCTTGCATTTATGACATTAAGGATAATATAATAAGGAACCTTGGAATGAGTACTCGCTCCCTAAAATGCGATTGCGCTAATGTGAAAATGACTGACTCCCACCCTCAACCCACCTATCAGCTGGCCAATAAATAAAGCCAGCATTAAGAGCGTCCGGCGGCCAACTGGAGCTTTAATGACCGCTATTCACATCTTACATGCCACTTACTTATTTGCCTAAATTACAAATAAACTCGATTAAAATCACGGCAAATAGATCCAAATCATAAGGCAATCAGGCCACCTATAAGAGGCTTTTTAAACTGCAGTTTTTTTGCTGCTTTTCTCCAATAATTCACACGACTGTGTTACGGAGGATAAACATAAAACACATTTACTTTTATCAGGACTTTCACATTTGAACTTGCACATGAAACGTGATGCATATTTGCATTTTAAAACGAATAGAATTTATTATTGAAGTCACAGCGAGCAGGCTGATGCTGATTCTAAGCAATTAAAATGACGATTATGTTTGTTTTGTTTTTTTTTATTACATCAAGCGGACGCGAATACTGAGCCATGATTTGTTTATGTGCAATAATAGATAATAGATGTAATCCGAAGGAATGGAAAATGTTTTATTCAATTTGTACATGAATCGTAAATATTAAAAAGTGTAACAATTGAATATATATATATATATATATATATATATATATATATATATATATATATATATATATATATATATATATATATATATAAATTTTATTTTATATATATATATATATATATAATATATATATATATATATATATATATATATATATATATAAATATATATATATATATAAAATGTAATTTTAATTTTTATATTAGTTTATATATATATTTTAATATATATATATATATATATATATATATATATATATATATATATATATATATAAAATTAATTTTAATTTTTATATATATATATATATATATATATATATATATATATATATATATATATATATGTATATATATATATATAAAATGTAATTTTAATTTTTATATTGTTTATATATATAATTTTAATTTATATATATATATATATATATATATATATATATATAAAGTAATTAAAATTACATGTTATATATATATATATATATATATATATAATTTTTTTTTTTTTTTTTTTTGTTTTGTAGCAAATAAAGTAATGCAATTAAAGTTATCTATAAAGTTGTGTACAGCACATAAAAACAACAGCATCTAACTCTACAGCGGTACAGAAATGATCATACAGCAGGAAAGGCCAATTTCTCCTCATTTCAATTTTGACCAAATAATCTCAATTTAATTCGAGGTAATTAGTGTCAGTCACGCACGAGAACGCTGTATTACTGTAAAAGCACACAGGTGCATGTGACCTTACCTCCATATCAGATGGGCGCTTGCTCGCAGCTGAATTAAAAACTCATTAACTTCTGTTCGCTGCAATTCACTTCTATAAAAGTTTAGCTGACAGAAGACAAAAAGGCCAAGGAGAGTTTCGGCTGCCCATTCTTGACACAGCCGTAAGGAACGCCAAAAACTCCTGCCAACCATCCGAAGGAGGAAATGTCAAACACACACACACACACATACACACACACACACACACACACACACACACACACACACACACACACACACACACACAGTGTCTGAAACAGGAAAATGAAAACAGGAGGCATTCAGGTAGACTAAAGCAAAGCAGAATGTCTCTTTCTGAATCGGCACACAAACTGAACTGTTTTATGTAATCCTTGCATGAAAAATAATAACCGACTGCATTTAAAACTGAGTCGCATCCAGATCTGGACAATTTCAGACTTCAGACTAATAAGGATGGAAATGTCAAAGTCCTCTGCAAAGCAGAAAAACGTGGAAAACGCATGGAAATAAACAACATATTTGAAACCCCAGAGCGTATTTGAAATCTGCAGGACCATAAGTCACAATAAATAACATACACTGCCCTGCTAAGTGTGGTTTTGGAGGATATCGGCATAAATCTTTATCTGTACATTAAAATAACTCGAATCATCTTTGGCCGATCCTTCAGGAGTAATATATCATATCAATGTTTGAGTAAAATGAAACTTATATAATCAGATCATGCTAATGGAGGATATTTTGATGAAAGTCTATGTTATATTTTTCTATGTATGAACTGTTTAGGTAATAAAGTTTTTGTTGTCCCTTATCAGTGCACAATGACAAATTAAAAGGGATTCATGTCAATGTGGTCTAAAGTCCCACTTTTCAAGGGTATTTCCAAACCTCTGTAGGATAACATAACAAAATATGGACACTAATTTGAGGTTAAACTAAGAATTAGGAGCAATTCAAAATGTTAACTGATCTGATTAAGTGACTAAAGAACAAATGTTTATGAATGCTTGCTTTGATGGACTTGGATAAAGTCGGTTTTAAAAGTTTTATCAAAAAGTTTTATATATATATATATATATATATATATATATATATATATATATATATATATATATATATATATATATATATATTTCTGCACTGTCATAATTGTTTGTTAACTAAAACTGAAACAAAAATAAAACAATATTAAAATAATAATATACATATATTTTTTTATTTTATATATATATATATATATATATATATATATATATATATATATATATATATATATATATATATATATATATATATATATATATATATATATATATATATATATATATATATATATATATATATATATATATTAAAAAAAAATATATATATATATATATATATATATATATATATATATATATATATATATATATAAATATATATATATATATATATATATATATATATATATATATATATAAATATATATATATATATATAAAATATATATATATATATATATATATATATAATATATATATATATATATATTTAGTTTATTAAACTTAATGTACTAAACGCATTACAAAAATACTACACATTTAACTAAAAAAACAAAAATATAAAATAAGCTACAAGACAAATAAACAACGCTATAAAACAAAAGCTGTGAAAGAAAGCTAAACAGGTTTGCAACGACATACTGCCCCTTCACCCAGAAAATAGCGGCATAATTTACACACTGTATGACGCGGCACTCCAAAAACTGAATAAGATTTAAATAAATTGATTTATCCTCAATTATCCGGACTATTTTTCTCGATCTAGTCTGTATTAGAAGTCTTATTTATCTACTAACGTTTTAAGCGACGGCTGCGAGCTCCGAACAAATCCTCGAGGCGGTCGGCTAACGAACACGAACAGACGGGACTCTTCAGACGGCAAGCGAAAGATTCCCGAAGAACGCCAAGCGAGTCTCGGCCCCGGCGACAGATGATAAACGCGGGGCCCGGGGAATCATGGGAACCACGAATCCCAAGCCTGGAGTCCGAGGGGAGCTTTGATGTGTGCTGAAAAACTCCCTTGCTGAGAACAGAGGGGAGGAAAGAAGAAGAAAAGAAAGGATGGGGAACGACTCAGACCTCGAGTCGAAAACATTCACAAACAGCTGGCGCGAGAGAACGTCTCGTGAAACGCTAAACGGCGCTCTGGTCATTTGGCGAGCGACGCACATTACTGCAAAAGAGCCGGCGCTAATGAACGTTTTGCCACAACACTTTTGATTTAATTGCACTGTTAAAACGAACCAACGCCTCGAGAGAGACGATCCAATGAGACGGGGTTAGCACAGGTAACTAAAACCATTAGAAAAACATTGGTATTACTTTGAATATAATAAAAAAATAAATAAAAAAAAAAAACGCTTTGCCGAGACGATGTTTCACTTTTTTATTTTAACTCCGAGCACAAAAAAAGCTAAAATTAAATAAACGAATTAATAAAAATATTCACTAAAAGTGAAATAAAAACTGAAAATATAAAAATAATTATAGTAAAAATAAATATATAATATATAAAAATAGCAATACAAACTGTAATGTTACTAAACGAATGTACTATATTTTTTCTTCCGAAATACAAGATGGAAATTGTGAGATATACAATCAATCCGAAAACAAAATGCTTTAAAAAAAAAAAAAAATTATTGCTATTTTTATATATATTTATTTTTATTTTTTAGTTTTTATTTCGCTATTAATATTTTTATTAATTCGTTTATTTAATTTGAGCTCTTTTGTGCTTTGAGATAAAGTAATAATGGCAAACTATAAACTTTATTATAAATGTAAAAACAATAAAATAATATAAAATGTGAGAAATACACTCGGTTTTCTCAAAACTGCTTTTTTTTTGACACGGGATCAAAAACACAGGCCCGGTCTCACAGACAGGGCTTCACCTAAAGCTTAAACCACGACAGCCCAGTCAGGATATCAAAGCAGACGCCTGAGAAAAAACCCATTACTGGTGAGCACGGTTTCTTTAAGTCGAAACGGCTCAGATTTACATTTTAGTCCAGGACCAGGCTTAAACCATGGGATAACCTGCAACCATCCAAATAATCCCGAAGCCACCTCGCGGAGAAGCGCAGAGAAATCTGAGGAGACACCTTGGAGCGAGCGATAATCATTACCCCGCTATTAAAAGCAGCTCGTTTTTTATTCCCGGTGCGTCTGAGGGGAAACGGCTGCAGGGTTTTTACAGTTGTAAGCACTTAAAGGCAATTATACTCCAGCCCCGAACATGCAGCTCGCCTTCGCCATTCCTCCTCATTTACGGCGCTAATTGGAAAAACATTTTCATCTACATGGCAACCTCCGCACAAGTTACGGGCCAGTCGCACGAGCCATAAAAAACCCAGACAGAAGTCGTCTGACGGCGTTTAATAGCGGCGCGCACGTGCTTTTCCTGTGACATATATGAGCGGAGGGAGGCGGGGAAAGGCAGGCGTACTGACCGCTCCCAGCATGACGCGGACCACGAGCCAGCGGAAGGTCCAGACGGAGACGAGGGACGGCGGGCAGCGGCGAGGAAGAGGGCTCAGGCTCCACAGGGGACACAGGAAGATCCCCAAGAAACCGGTCTCCAGGAGCTGGCTCTCCCAACCTGCGCTCGCACAAACACACACAAACACAGCAAAACCAGCGTGACAATCAAAGCGGTACGAAAGAGCTGCTTAGGAAATCTGAGTGATTCCACATGCTGCCGTATCTCAATCCCGCCGCGTTTGATTCGAATAAATCTGTAATATTCTAGGATTTCAGGCTCCGGTTATGAGCTCGAGAGGGTCCGCCATGTTTTATCATCCGTCCCTGATTGTCAGCAGATGTATATCAGTAATGGGATGCATTTGGAGGCTTTTGATTTCGCTTTTGTCAACGAGGGGCGGAAAAAATGCCCGTTTTATATCTCCGCGACATATTTATTTACAAAAACGAAAAGCACGCAACTATTGCTCAATGAACTAAACGTAGAAAAACAAACATTTTTATTATTTGAAGTGAACATTCACTGAAATGTAAACGAATGAGCATTTTGCGTATTTGTTTATTTTTGATAAAAATAACTTACACGCAGTAAAAACAGGCGCGCAGTAAAATTCCAACTAAAACTAAAATATATATTGGCAAAAATCTGTAAGGAAATCTAAATGTAAGAAAAAATGGGAAAAAAAAACGTTTATATATTTTTTATGATAATAATTATAATACTTTTAGATTTTTTTATAATATTAACGAGCAAAAAGCGACAGCACAACAAAATGAGTAAAACTTGAAATGAAAACAGAAAATATAAAAATGTTATGTAATTTTTAAATATTAACAAGAGCTAATAAAATAATAAATTACAAAACCCCAACATTTCTAAAACTTTTTCTATAAACATATTAACAAAATATTAAAATTTATATTATATATTTAAATTTATTTTAATATTTTAAATATTAACAAAAAACAATAAAAATATTTTAAAATCTAATTTTAAAATATTAACAAAAGCTAATAAAATTGCAAAACCCCAACAAAATTTCTAAAACTTTAGAAAAAAAAAACATAACATTAACAAAATATTTAAATATTATTATTAATTCATTTTAATATTTTAAATATTAACAAAAAAAACAATAAAAATATTTTAAAATCTAATTTTAAAATATTAACAAAAACTAATAAAATTGCAAAACCCCAACACAATTTCTAAAACTTTAGAAAATAAAAAAATATATAACATATTAACAAAATATTTACATTTATATTATTTATTTTAATATTTTAAATATTAACAAAAAACAATAAAAATTACTAAAAAACATGAACATACGCTGTCTATGTTTTTATTCGTTTATCCGCTGTAAGTGGGCAGAAATGAACGACTGGAGCGTGACGGAGGTTCGGAGGCGCTCGCGTTCATCTCTCCGAAGCGTCGAGAATCGCTCCGGTCTCTCCGTGCTATTTTTACACCCCCTAATCAGATTTCTAGACACAATTATTTGGTTTGGGACGGAATAATTCATTACATCTGCAGCGCCGCTGATTGCATTTGAGTCTTGGGAGAAGAACAGAAGATTCTGCATATTTGAGACGCCGCCATGTTCCCTTTGCACTTAATTTAGTTTGCTGCTAACTGGACTCATCAGAAGTTTTTGAATGGCACTCCTACCCAAATAAAATTAAAACGCATTACCAATTTAACACTAAAGGTACTAAATTAAAATACTGAATTAAATCGTACACTGAACGTCTTAAAGGTGTGCATCGGATGATTCGACATTAATTGTCTTGTTCGATGTACGCCAAAACACATTAAGATTTTACCGATTGAGGAGTCTGCGATCAATACATTGGTTTTATGTTATCATGTGCCTATTTTACCAAACATGCTACTTTTGTATTAATCAACGAATGCAACTAAATTATATCTTTACGACATATTTATTTACAAAACGGAAAACACGCAACGATTGCTCAATAAACTAAACATAGAAAAACTAACATTTTTATTATTTGAAGTAAACATTAACTGAAATGTAAACATTTTGCATATTTGTTTATTTTAATAAAAATAACGTAAACTTAGTAAAAACAGGCGTGCAGTAAAATTCCAATTAAAATTTTTTTTTATTATATATATATATATTATATATATTATATATATATATATATATATATATATATATATATATATATATATATATATATATATATATATATATATATATTATATATTATAAATATATAAAAATATATATTTACGAAAATCTGTAAGAAAATCTAAATGTAAGAAAAATGAAAAAATACTTTTAAAATATTTGTGCCAGCACAGCACAACAAAATGACTAAAACATGAAATGAAAACAGAAAATATAAAAATGTTATCTAATTTTAAAATATTAACAAAAGCTAATAAAATTACAAAAACCCAACAAAATTTCTAAAACTTAAGAAAATAAAAAAAAACATATATATAACATTAACAAAATATTTATATTACTTATTTTAATTTATTTTAATATTTTAAATATTAACAGAAAACAATAAAAATATTTTAAAATCTAATTTTAAAATATTAACAAAAGCTAATAAAATTACAAAACCCCAACAAAATTTCTAAAACTTTAGAAAATAAAAATATATGCAACTAATAAATGCAGCTAAAACATTTAACTGAATCTTTAAAAAAAACACAGGGATTTTTTTCTGACTTTTAAGCCCCTGAATTATGAAAAGAATTGTGAGATATAAACACATTACTAGAAGAAAAATCCTTTTTCTTGCAATTACGAGTTTATGTCGGTTTCGCCCGCAATGTGGAGATTATCTCACAACGTTGCCAGATAATCTCAACAAAGTCTGCAATCGCATTATGTATTTGTTTTATTCCACAGAGCAAACAGGCTTCCGCAAAATTATTTTAGACATATTTAACAGAAAGCAATTGCACAAAAACGTGCAAACCTTACCCAAATTTTTGACTCATTGCATTATACCGCTGGTCATTCGATCGGTGCATCGATCCGCATCGCTGTAGTTTCGAAAACGGCAAAAGATTTATAATCATCTGAAATGCATTACTCGGCATTACACTGTTACACGCACTCGGACCGATCCCCGAAACCAGGCTTTAAATGACAAAACCGGTGTAACACACAAAAGAAATATTCGAATCCAAATCCAAAAAACATGTTCTCGTCTTCCGTTCAACAATAAGCTTAAATGGGATCCCGATCGGCCAGTCGAGCCCATTTGTGGCTTTCTTGTTTATCTGGAGAATTTGGATTTTGGTGGGATGGAACGATCACAGATGTGGTTAGTGGGATGAGGTAAAACGCTGGGGTAAGAGTTCAGACGAATGCTCATCTCCCCGCCGTGACTTGGCGCGGGCCACATCTTACCAAAGCCTCCATCGGTCACAAATCAAAAAATCTAAACACCGAGGGGAACTCTGGGAGAAGAGGCCCTGATTTATTCCCCTGCCGCAACGATTCGTTTAAGACTCACGTCTGTGAGCGAGCCGCTACTAGAAAACAACAAGCGCTCAACTTCCGTTTTACAAGAGATGGGGAGGGATCACTCACCGAAGGAGTACCTGGATAAAAGAGAAACAGAGAAATATATGAGATTATATTCGTTTTCATCATTTAAAAGCACAAGAAACGCTGCATGAGAAAAAAAACGATGTTTGCTAGACTGTAATTGTGACATAAAATAAAAAAAATATAGTTTTAATATTTAATATCTAATTATGCTCATAAGAAAAGCAGCTATAATTATGACACAGTAAGTCATACAAAGTCATGATTAAAAAGTCAAACTATGGCTTAAATTGTTATGATAGCATACTAATGTTATTCATATATATATATATATATATATATATATATATATATATATATATTATTATGACTTAGTATGTCACAACATTTACTTGTCTAAGTGTGTCAAAATAATGTATATCATATATATATATATATATATATATATATATATATATATATATATATATATATTAATATATTTTTTTTTATATATATTATATATATTTATTTTTTAATATATATTTTTTTAATATATATATATATATATATATTTTTTATATATATATATATATATTTATATATATATATATATTTTTAATAGTTTTTCTATAGATTTTTTAAATATATAAACATATATATATATATATATATATATATATATATATATATATATATATATATATATATATATATAATTACAAACTAAGAATTATGACGAAGTGTCAATACCAATTATTAAATATTTATTCATTATGAGATAATCAAAATTACGATGCAATGCATAATTATGACATAATGAAGTCAAAAAGTAAATGTTATGACATACCATAACATCCCAAAATAAATAAAAGTCGCAACTGTGAGATGGTCAGGCATATTATTTATGAGATACTTTTTCTTTAGTGGGGGGAACGGGCTTCTACATAAAAGCCAATGGAATCTTGTAGGTGTGTAATTGTACTGTAATAATGAGAAATATGAGCGCCCGTGCGTCCGCGTGCTCACCAGAGCTGTCCGACGTTCACTATAGAGTGATACAGGATCCAAAGAGCTCCCATGATGATCATGTTGGCGCTTCCCGTGATTAAAACGAACCCTGACAGAGCCATCCCCACCAGAGCGATGCCATCCAGGTTGGCATCCATGTCACTCCAGTCCATAAACCAGAGGATCGAAGGAGCGTAAGCCAGGGCCGCCGAGCCAATCTTACCGCCCACATAACGCTTGACGCTCCTCAAGTAGTCCTTGCAAGGCGTGAGGCCTTTCTCTCCGATGAGCTGCTTGTTCTGGTTGTAAGCGACGGCGAAAGCCACGACTAGAGAGAAAACGAGACAGCAGCGATTTCACACTTGGCAAGCGCAAAGGTGAGCTATTAGAGACAGGCATTTGTAAACTTATAGGTCGCGATGAAAGTAACCGCGTCCGATCTCCTAGCAACCGCGTCCCGTAGAGCCGCCACCTGTCAAACTCACAGTAGATGAAAGCAATGGCTCGCAGCAGCACGACGCGCGTGAGCCAGTAGGTCCCGGTTCGTAGCGATACGCCCACTTTCTTGTCATATTTGGTCGGGTCCTCGTCTTGCGCTGTCTCGCCGCAGCTGTCGTGTGAAAGACCGTCTGAAGCGAGCGCGTCGCCGCGTCGCTTTCTCAGGAAACTTTCGCTGGGCTCGGAGCTCTCGCCGGAGGACGCCATCTTTTTCGAACGCTCGGCGCATGCGCTGGAAATCACGCGCGGCGCAACGGACCAATCAGAGGACAATGCGCTTCTACCAATTGATCACGGATTTTGATTCAGCCGTTTATTCAGTAATAAAAATCTGTAAAAAAAAAAAAAAAAAAAAAAAAAAGGTTTAAATTAAGATTATAAATTAAGATATATATATTATAAATTATATATAAATGTATAAATTAAGATTTATATTTCTGAGCTGAAATAATGAGATTAGGAAATCTCATTATTTAAAAATGACTTAAAAATGCATAGCTATGACAAAAACGAAAAAAAGCATACTGAGATGCTTTTATATTAAAAATATGCTGGGATGTTTATAAATGTGGTACATTTAAAGATTTAAAAATTTAGTTTTCTTAACATTTATAAGCAATTTATAAACAATATATATATATATATATATATATATATATATATATATATATATATATATATATATATATATATAATATATGTTCAAAATGTGCATTCATATGTGTAAAATATATATATATATGTATATATATATATATATATATATATATATATATATATATATATATATATATATATATTATATTAGTTAATTCGATATTTTGTGCATTCAAAACTATGTTATATATCTTTCACACACCAAATATTGTGTTTTTATGCACGTCGTGCGTATTAAGTTAGCGTTTTCCTAAAATACGGCGGGTTAAGGTGGAATTTTTATGGGAAATCGTGAGCAGTTACGGGTTCACGGTCTAATCTGTTAGTCAATTATGTTCAATTAGGTGAAAAAGTCGCTGATGCCCTGCGCAGGCCAATTGGAGAAACTGCGCAAAAGCTTCTCCTCCAATGAGAGGAGAGAAGGAGGAGTGCAGAAACCTCAGAAAAACTTCACTCCCACCAACAAGTTGTGAAATGTTGCCAGTTCATTCGCCAGCGCCGATCGACCGAGCTTTGAGGTTCAAGGAACTAGTAAATCACTAGGAATAAAAGCTCCAAGCCGACGCGCGTTACGCGTAAAATGCGCAGGTGACCGCTGGCCGATTGTTGCCACTTTTTTTTGTTTATCTTCGTTCACGCTTCACCAGCGAGGATTTTAAAATGTCAAAAGAGCCGGATAAAACCCCTTCCGTCACTGAAAGCTCTTACATCGGCGACGTGGACTCTGATTCGCCGTCTTCTCCATCGGCGTCCGACGACCAAGGCTCGCGGTCCCGGACCGGCGCCGGTAACCCGGCGGACAGCGAGGAAGACGCCCGCTTCCCCCCGTGCATTCGAGACGCGGTGTCGCAGGTCCTCAAAGGCTACGACTGGTCGCTGGTGCCGATGCCGATGCAGGGCAGCAGGTCTCTGAAAGACAAGCCTCACGTGAAGAGACCCATGAACGCGTTTATGGTGTGGGCGCAGGCGGCGCGGAGGAAGCTCGCCGACCAGTATCCGCATCTCCACAACGCCGAGCTCAGCAAGACCCTCGGCAAGTTATGGAGGTACGTGGACCCCGGTCCGACGCGACGGGGGTCGATGGATCGCATTTTGCGTGGCGTCGTGTGCGTAATGCGCGGTGTGTTTACGCGAAGAAACGCGGAGCTCTGCTCATTCGTTCTGGCTCATTAATAGCAAGCCCTTCTAGTAGCTATTTGTATGCTACTCCAAATTTTAAAGTCACTATTAACTAAATGAGAGGCAATTCGGCTTTCCCAGAGGCAATTAAACAGACGCGCACTTAGGCAATGTCTCATTAGTACGATTTTAAAATTAAACAGTTAACCATTACTTTTTCACAAGTAATAAAACAAATATAACTGCTGGAATCAGTACCAGTTTCTCTACAAGACTAGTTAATAGTAGGCTACTAGTTTAGACTAACAGTGGTAGTAGGAGTAGTATGTTTTATTAGTAGTAGGCTACTAGTTTAGACCGGTAGTAGTAGTAGTATGTTTTATTAGTAGTAGTCTACTAGTTTAGACTGGTTTTATTAGTAGTAGTCTACTAGTTTAGACTCGTAGTAGTAGTAGTAGTAGTAGTAGTAGTATATTTTATTAGTAGTAGGCTACTAGTTTAGACCGGTAGTAGTAGTAGTATGTATGTTTTATTAGTAGTAGTCTACTAGTTTAGACCGGTAGTAGTAGTAGTATGTTTTATTAGTAGTAGTCTACTAGTTTAGACTGTTTTATTAGTAGTAGTCTACTAGTTTAGACCGGTAGTAGTAGTAGTATGTTTTATTAGTAGTAGTCTACTAGTTTAGTAGTAGTAGTAGTATGTTTTATTAGTAGTAGGCTACTAGTTTAGACCGGTAGTAGTAGTAGTATGTTTTATTAGTAGTAGGCTACTAGTTTAGACCGGTAGTAGTAGTAGTATGTAGTAGTAGTATGTTTAGACCGGTAGTAGTAGTAGTATGTTTTATTAGTAGTAGGCTACTAGTTTAGACCGGTAGTAGTAGTAGTATGTTTTATTAGTAGTAGTCTACTAGTTTAGACCGGTAGTAGTAGTAGTATGTTTTATTAGTAGTAGGCTACTAGTTTAGACCGGTAGTAGTAGTAGTATGTTTTATTAGTAGTAGTCTACTAGTTTAGACTGGTAGTAGTAGTAGTATGTTTTATTAGTAGTTCTTAGTTTAGACTGGTAGTAGTAGTAGTAGTATATTTTATTAGTAGTACTAGTTTAGACTGGTAGTAGTAGTAGTATTATTAGTAGTAGGCTACTAGTTTAGACCGGTAGTAGTAGTATGTTTCATTAGTAGTAGGCTACTAGTAAAACGTGCTGAATGCATTTATTTGGTAGAGTTTGTTGCAAGTAACCCATGGAACACGTGTCAATATTATAAACACGTCACCAATAAACTATTTTATACAGCATTTGTTAATCCTTGTCAATGCTAGTTAATAGTTCGTGCTGATGTTAGTTCGAAGTGCATTAAATGCTTAATGCTTGTTTGAAAATGTTGACTGAGAGTAATAAATGCATTGTTAGTTAATATTAACTCATCAATGTTAGCGAACGAAACCTTATTGTAAAGTGTTACCAAAAGTAACTGAGTATAGTTTAACCGTATATATAGCCTATTAACTTTCAGTAGCTGCTAGTTCGTTTTAAGTAGTTTAAAGAAATAAATGCAATGTTCCGTGGAGCTGCTTGTAAACCATCTGGTTTGTGTTTCCCAAAAGTATTATTAGTTAACCGTGGTGGTTCCAGCGAACTCCGTTGGTAACCGTTAGAACCAGCTGCTTATGAAAAAACGCTGAATCAAGACGATCTGCTCCGGTTTTACCAGCTACCATCTAAATCTGGATTTATTTTTCAGCATTCACACACTTGTGCTTTTTATCGTTCCATGCTTTGCAACGGCTCGATCGTCCAGGCTGCTCTCGGAGAGCGAGAAACGACCGTTTGTGGAGGAGGCAGAGAGACTGCGGCTCCAGCACAAGAAAGACTATCCGGATTATAAATACCAGCCGCGGAGACGGAAGAGCCTGAAGCCGGGTCAGAGTGAGCTGGACACGGGAGCTGAGAAGAACCCTCACGCCTCGGATCAAATGTTCAAAGTGGAAGCGGGTATGAGAGGGATGCATCAACAGGTCCATGGTGGTGAGTTATGAAAGAGCTATTGAGCTATTGTCTGTTGTTACACTCTTCAAAATAAAGCTTCCACAAAGCCATTCTGGGTTCCTCAGAGAACCTCCAGTTAACAAATCTTCAAAATAGCCTTTTTTACTAGTGTAAATGTGCAATGGAAATATTCCAAGCATGCTAAAAGTTCTTCATGGATCCAACATTGTCTATAAAGAACCTTTATATTAAGTATAGTGTTGAGGATCCATTTTTGGTTCCCTCCGAAGAACCTTAAGATAACAGTTCTTAACCATTTTAATCACTTTTTTCACAATAAACAACATTTTCTTTGTCCACTGGAAAAGTTCAGTGGATGTTAAATGTTCTTTATGGACTGTAGGAGTGTAAAAGAACCATTTTTTGTGTCCCAAAGAACCTTCCTAGTAAACATCTAAAGTCATCTTTAATTCAAATTCAAAAAAACATTTTGTGAACGATTCTATATATATGTTAAAGGTTCTTAATAGAACTATTATGATTCCAATAAAGAACATTTATTGAACATATTTGGTTCCAAACAATCTTTAAGCGAACCATTCTTAAAAGACACTTTTTAAGTATAAAAAAACATTTTAGTAAACTTTTTTTCCATAATAAAGCACTGTATGCCTAATGGAGAGGGAGTACATGGATATGAAATATTCTCGATGGAAACATTAATGGCAGCTATAGAGCCTAAAAACTATTTTTGATTCCAGTACACTGTTTTTAAAAGAACCACTTTTACTTTTTTTGCTTCTACTATACAAAATATTTTGTGCAGTGGAAAAGTTCCATGGATGTTGAACATGCTTGATGGAACCATCAGTACCAATAAAGAACCATTATTATGTGTGAAAGAACCATTTCTGGCTCCCCAAGGAACATTAACATATATATATATATATATATATATATATATATATATATATATATATATATATATATATATATATATATATATATATATATATATATATATTTACATTTACAGAACATTTCAACAACCTTTTTCCATAAATAAAGAACCTTTTGCTAAGTGGAAAGCAATTCCATTGGTGTTAAAGTTTCTTAATGGAACAATCTTTGCCAATAAATAGTTTTATTTTTAATGTGTAAAAGAACCATTTCTGGTTCCCCAGGAACCTTTAAATGAAACTTTCTTAAAACATCCACCCTATGTTTAGGAAAAAAAACATGAATGCCAATTAAAAAGGGTTCTTTTTGGCATCAGTGGTTCCATAACATCCAGAAACTCTTTCATTTCCAACAAAGACATTTTTGGGGAAGAACTTCTATTTTAAATTGTGTCCTAACTATGCGCGACATGGTTCCCAAACATAATAATGGTATCTTTTTGTCTTAACTATCTGACTGCAATAATTTTGCACATTTAAATTTCAGAAATGGTTTATATTTCCGCGATGAAAAACATGGTATCAGTCACTCGGCATGTACATTTAATAATGTTAAAATGTTTAGTATTTATGAGTTGCATCGTGCAGTGTCCTTCCAGAAGCTCCGCCCACACGCGTTTCTGATTGGCTGTGATTATTTGATTGATTCAGTCAAGTCGCCAGGTAGTTTTTGTCCCCAATAAAACACAATGTTTCCAACGCAGCTCAACCTCACGGTCCCCCTACACCTCCAACCACCCCGAAGTCCGATCAGCATCAAAGCGGCAAACCGGAGTCCCGCCGTGCGCCGGAAAACGCGAGACACAACATCGACTTCAGCAACGTGGACATCTCGGAGCTCAGCAGCGACGTCATCGGGAGCATGGGCCCGTTCGACGTGCGTGAGTTCGACCAGTACCTGCCGTTAAACGGCCACGCGGAGACCAGCGGCGGGCAGCACGCCAGCCCCGGCTGCTTCGGCGCGGCCTACCACCACCATCCTCACGGCAGCGCTTTGGCGTGGAACAAGGGCTCCGGCTCGCCGTCCGCAAACCAACAAAGGCCGCTCATTAAAACAGAACAATTGAGTCCTTCTCATTACGGAGAGTCTCACGGGTCACCGACCCAATCTGAAGTGACTGAGTGTGCAGACCTGCAGAACTCGACGTACTTCACCACATTTTCCGGGTACCCGGCTGGCATTTATCAATATCCCTACTTCCATTCGTCCAGAAGGTCGTATGTGACTCCCGTGGTCAACAGCTTGTCAAGTCCGTCTCACAGTCCCGGGGCGAGCTGGGAGCAGCCCGTTTATACAACTTTAACCAGACCCTGATGCCAGTTTCGGGGTCGGAGATGCCTGACGCCGAGAATTATGGCACTGTGTTTTTGCTTTCTGAAGTAAATCTTGCCATTTCTGGTAATTGTGACTTTGAGACTTTCCTAATAGATTTTCTCCCGGTTTCATAGACGAGGCTTGAGCCTAGTCCCAGACTAAAATGTAAATCAGAGCGGTTTGAACGGAAAGAAACAGATTAATGGTCATTTTGAGTATATCAGTGCCTTTGTTGTCAAGACGGACACCAGCGATGCACTTTTATAAAAATCGATCTGTGGCCTAATCCTGGCTCAGTCTAAGCCCTGTCTGTGAAACCAGGCCTTTGCGTTCACTTTTCAGTAAGGAGTGTTTGGTATGGAAGCCCTTTTCCGCTACTGAATTACAAAAAAGTGACTTTTTATCTCACAGTTTTGTCAGAACCGCGTGATATAAAGTAACGAAGTCCAATTTTGAGCAGTAAAAAACTATATGTTCTCAGAATTGTTCACATCGAGCCATTTTGACTGCGTTTCGTGAGATAAACGGCGGCAATAACCATTTTTTTTTGTATTTTTTATTCAGTGGGGCTTCTATAGTTTTGTGTTTGTATCACGGCCTGGATAAAAGTGTTTTTTTTTTTGGAGTGAGATGCGATAGGCTGTCAATATTCACTACGCTATTTAAACGCAACCGTGGATTTGTCTTGATAAAATGCAATTAAAACGTAGAAGGAATGAACGCGCTTTCCCGCCTGATGTCTTCATTGTGAGTCTAACTGTCAAACGGGCCGTGCTTCTGTCACAATCTGAGTCCAGAATGAAGCTATAGTTGAGTATCGGAGAGATGCTGGATCATCTGCGGTTTACAAAGCCAAGAATTGGCGAGGGAGAGCAGAAAAGAGAGAGGGCTGATTCTGAACGACAGCGTCTCAAAGGGCTCTTTGTTTTCATTATAAAAGAGGCATTAATTAAGGGAGGGAACAAAACAAATACAAAGCAGAAAATCATTACCACTGCCGTTACATGAAAGAAGAGCACAAGAACAGACACTACCCTCTGCTATTTGGATAAACAGCAACAAAAGCGGCAGAAAATGCATAAATTGAGTGCAGGATAAGAGAATAAGTTCTTCATGTGTGGAAGAGAGCCAGTGATTCCACAGCAGATGGGTGTGGGTGGACTAGGACTTATTTTCCTTTCACTACGTTTATTACATTGATGATTTTCGAAGAGGAGAATGTAATTAGTGCTGATATGTATAGCACGCATCATTTTGCTCGCTGACATTATTGGGTCTCAAAATTGGACGCCGCGGAGTAAGCGCTACAAGATGTAGTGTCTCTTATGATTTTGAGTTCTAGTCGTGGTGCGTCGAGCTCTTTGGACCCCGCTTTTGCTCTCAGAATTTCGCTGTTGACGTTCGGAGAGCATGATGATTGCGATCTGTGGCGCGAGAGCCAATAAACAATGACAAAAAAAAGCATGCTGAGCCATTAAAAAAGACCCCCGCATAAAAACAACATGACACACATCAGAACTGTTACAGACGAGAAGCTGAGTTTGATTACAGGAGGTCAAAGTTCAATGCATAACACATGAGGCTGTTAGAAACTCGTAATTAACCATTTAATATACATATATGGCAACAAACTTACAGCTAAAGTATGTTCGTGATCCACTAATGAAGTTCTGATAGCGAAAGCCAATAGTGGTGCTTCGTTATTTAACGAATTAATGCTTTTGAACAAATCGGTTGAGTAATTGATTCAATGACTCACTCTGTAATACAGTCACCTGTTTCACCGAATGAATGAATCGGTTCCTTTGAACGAATGATTCATTGATTTACCACCGGAAATGATTTACCATGCTGGAAATGTATAAATGTAATAATGACAATAAGGGTTTGATTTGATATGATACATACACACACACACACACACACACACACACACACACACACACACACACACACACACACATACATTCATATACATACATTTATTTTATATATATACATTTCAAATACATGCCAAACTTTTTCTTTTTAAATATTATAAGACGTTGAATAGGTAGATAAGATGTTTAAAAGAATAGTTTTTAAAAAGTCAATTAGTGAGTTGAAGATTAAGTTAATTTAGTTTTTACTAAAATAAATAATAAACAAGCAAATAAGCGATTTATTAGATAAATGACTAATACTATGTATTTCTTATTTTTAAGTTCAAATGCATAATGTTTTGTGTGCTTTTAGCTGAAATGAATCTTTATTTTTCTCTTGTTCGGTCGAATGAATCAGCGGAGTAATTGATTCAATGACTCACTTACGAACACAACCATTTTGCTGAATGAATGAATCCGTCTTTGAACAAATCGGCTGAATGAAGGATCTGGTGACTCACTAATAAAGAAGTGTGTCGCCACCTACTGTCACAGCCAGAAACACACACACACACACACACACACACACAGAAAATAAAATAAAATAAAGTAATACAACGAGTCCCCACCGGGAAGAAGCAGACTGACAGTCTGTCTGAATCACAAACAGCCTATCAAATTCAAGGACTGGAACTAACTGCTGTAAGCTGCAATCTATTATAAATGTTAGTGATACGGGCGGCATATATCCAAGACATAATGTGTCTGACAACTTGGACAGCAAACATGCATCATATAAACGAACAACAGAAGTTGCACAAGACGGAATAACATGTTAGGGGCAAAATTCATGTTCTTTGATGTCGATGCATATTGAAAACAAGGCTTTTTGCGCAGCGAGTGGCGTGTGATGCTCTCGGGGTCTTCAGTACCTTCCTGGACCAGGCCGATGGAGTAAATAGGATGGCCAGCGCTTGAGAGACTCCACCCTAATTTAATGATTTCCTGCTGGGCTGCAAACAGCCTCCTGCTGCGTCTGTGTGAGTTAGTGTCTCCCAACTTTGCTCGCTCAGCCTGGACGCCAATGACAACAAGCAGCCAGACAGAACCAACATTGACTTACCCACAATTCCACAGGGCAGTGGAGCCAGGCTGATGGGGAAGGAAGGCAGTGGAATGCATCAGGTCAGGCAACAGTGTCTGACAAACCCCTTTCTCACACACACACACACACACACACACACACACACACACACACACACACACACACACACACTGGTATTCCTATCACTATGGGGACATTGCATAGACATAATGGTTTTCTACTGTAAAAACTATTTTGTAATACCCCAACCCTACACCTCATAAACTTTCTACACTCATAAAAAATCTGTCTGATCTATAACAATTTTCCTCAAAACAATAGTACTGGTATTACTATCTTAGTGGGGACATTTTATGTAAGGAATACCAGGTAGACACACACACACACACACACACACACACTTATCAAAGTTTTGAGTAAATACAATTCAGACCACAAACAAACAAATAATACATATAAACAATCAACTATATCTTGTACAGTTATAGTGTAGGTTTTCTATGCATTTATATATATATATATATATATATATATATATATATATATATATATATATATAGTATTATTGAGGTTTTGAATAACATATTTTATTTTGTATTTTAATTTTGTATTTTAATTAAGTTTTAGTATTTTTGGTGCATTTTATTTTTATTAGTAATTTTATTTAATTTGTTATTTGCATTTGCAACTAACTAAAATAAAGGTAAAATAGTAATAATTATTATATATAATAATAGGATATATATATAATAATAGGATATATATATATATATATATATATATATATATATATATATATATATATATATATATATATTAATAATAACAACAATTAATCAATATTAATATAAAGAATAAAAGTTCTTATATTTCTTATATTTTTTAACTTATATTTATTTTTTTGCTTTAACCAACAACACGCTTTTTCATTATTATTTTCATTTCAGTTTACTGTAATGAGCCTGCTGAACAGAAGAAAATAAATCCAACCGGAATCATTTTTGTGTTCATGTCCACACATTTATTTATGTGTTACGTAGCCAGATAATGTACAGTCAGACAGTCATGATCACAAAATAAACCACTTCTATTTTTAGTTTACTTTGACGTAACGACCAGCCGCAGGATGAGAGTGACTGTACATTATCCTTCACCGTGGTACGGCTCCCCGAAAAACAAACCTACGGTGATACCATGACGCGATTTCCAGGGTAAACATT
>NW_025047807.1:347500-362500 GCF_018831695.1 Puntigrus tetrazona
GCGACGTCAAAGCGGAAAAAGAAAAAAAAAAGCACCAAAGACAGCTAAAGAGTTCTGCAGCTTGTAAGCTTTAACGTACACCACTGCTCAAACGGTTTGGATCAGAACGATTTTTAATGTCATCAAGGCCGCATTTATTTGGCTCAAAATGCAGGAAATGTTTTTCTAACCCAATGTACATTAAAATCGAATTTGCTCGACGAGACCGCATTTATTTGTTCGAAATTAAAACTTAAAATTCTGAAATATTATCCTGATTTAAAATAGCTATTTTCCATGTGAACATGCAGTCGAGTGTAATTTATTCCTATAATGCAAAGCTGAATTTTCAGCATCATCACTCCAACTTCTAAAAGGCTCTAAAGCGATGAAAACGCCTGATGACTCATCCAGCACTCGGTTTCCGTCCAATCGAATGCTTTCTAGAAGGACGGGTTTAAAGGATTAGCTCCTAAATAAATAAAGTAAGTATTCTGGAAGCGAATTAATGCTTGTGGTTGGCTTTTGGTTGTAGCAAATCCTCCTGCACTAAAAAGTCTTGTCTCTATCTCACGCTCTGTTTTACTTGTTTCTGTATGTGCTATATATATATATATATATATGACCATATATATATATACATATATATAATACATATATACATATATATATATATATATATATAATACACCTTCATATATATATATATATATATATATATATATATATATATATATATATATATATATATATATATATATATATGAGAATGCACAAAACATTATCATTATATATATATATATATATATATATATATATATATATATATATATATATATTGTCACATTAAAGGCATTTATAATTAATTAATTTCTATTTCAAATAATTATAATTATCAAATAACTTTCTATTCATCCAAAAATCCTACAAAACGCGCAGAATGAGCAGAAAATCTGCACATTAGAATGATTTCCGAAGGAAATTCTGTTTTACATTATAGGAATAAATTACGTCTACTAAATATATTCACATAGAAAACGGCTATTTTAAATCGTAATAATATTTCGCAATTTGTACAATTTTATTTTGATCGAATAAATGCAAGAATCTCATTTGGCCTCAAACATGCGATTGGTAAACAAACTACTTCAATGCTATTTAATACTCGAGACGGTGGAAGGAGAGATGAAGCGGGGAAGTGTGGGAAGGTGGAAAGCCGGCACTGAATTGCAAAATACCAATGCCCACGCCATAGCCTCCAGACAATATACTCCAGCATTCAGATCGCACAGTTCTGTCGGGAGCCAGCGTGCTATTAGATCGCAAATGGCCACACTGTGTGACTAATGCTATTTACTGTACACCCACAGCAAAAACACCACCGCACACACAAATGACCTCAACGTGCAATGAGATTCGAGCAATGCAGCGCAGACGCGTGCATGCGTGCTAATGCGTCTCAAAGATGAGATCACCGTCGGCCAATGAGACCTCGCTGCCCAATAAATAAGACTGTAAGCCATGAAACAGGATATTCTGAGTGGTAATGAAACCGACTCTCCCAGTAAGACGCAGCATGGACCTCTGAGACAACCCTCACAAGGTCAAGTGTGCCGGGAACAAATAAACATCTAGAGATGTGGCTGAAATGAGAGAACTGAGCTCATAGCGCCGCGAAAACAAAAGCTAATTGCACGAGGAATCACAATGCGCCGCTCTCACCTGCTGAATAAGGCTCTTGTTTGTCGATGTGTGTAAACTCCTGCCTCTCGTACTTGGCTCTGATCCACTGCTCCCTCAAAATCCTGCCGATAAAAAAACGCAATTCATGCGTCAGTATCACATTAATGGAGCCTCAGGCCATCCGAGATGTAGATGAGTTCGATTTGCGATTTGCATTTGGCTCGCTCACCGACGGTTGCTCTGCAGTGAATGGGTGCCGTCAGAACGAACAGCTGATAAAAACATCACAATAATCCGCGCCACTCGAGCGCATCAGTTAACATCCGGAGGAGACAGAAGCTGCGTGCTTGTGAGAAACGAATCCATCGTTAAGATGTTCATTCTGACGGCACCCATTCACTGCAGAGCATCCGTTGGTGAGCGAGTGGTGCAACGCTGACGACGAAGAAACAAACTCTTCTACACCTCAGACGGCGTGAAGGTGAGCACATTTTAAAAAGCGCATGCGCGGTGAGAGAGAAAATGCGCTCTTCGTTGATCTTTTGTTGCTGTAAACAAAAGCAGTAATGCCTTTATGCTAAGGCTGCATGATATTGGGGAAAAAAAATCACATTGCTACATATATTGCAATACTGGAAAGGAAAAAAAATCACCAGTCATGGCATTAGAAGCATAGATAAATATAACAGGATATAAAAGATACAAGTGGAATAAACCGTGCTTCATGATGCTGTCTACACTAACTAGCCTCAACATCGAAACATCCTGCACATCAACCATACGCAGTACAGCCCGTGCTTTGCTTTTTGTTTTTTAATGTGTTTTTTTAACCACGTCGAGCCTTAATTCAACACTTCTGTAAAGTGACATATTTCCAAAATTGCGAAAGATCACGCAATCGAGCCCCAGACGGAGCAAAACAAATAAGCTTTTTTTTTCACTAGCGCCTTATGCGTGTTTCACAACTGCAGCGTCATAGTTTGTTGTGACTGTGTTGCTTGAAATTGTCATTCATTTCATGTGTTTTTTTTTTTTCTTCACAAAGACCTTTTTAAAACGGGCTCTAAATGGTGTAAGGTTTACCAAAAAAGCAGTTCGCTTAGAAATGCACCATTAATTATACAGAAACGCCAATCAATAAAGCGCTTTAAAAGTGAAAGAATCAAACAAATATTACTTTGGTATGTTTTACAACACCGAAAGATTTTTACAGTGCAGAAAACGACCCCAAGTAACATCCTTTTATCTTCTTTACGTATAAAATAACAGCACATCTAATAGCGGACGGTTTGAAATCTTTATTCTGATTTTCGCAACATGTCCGCATTGCATGCGAACGCATGCGAACAGAATATTTTGGCCAATGTGCCACTCATCGTGAAACGCGGCCTACAAACAGGAAGGAAGTTCACGTCTGCATCACCGGACCACATTCTCTCGAGGCATGTGAGAAAACAGTGCCTCTGACGGTCTGTGCGTGACGGGTAGAAAAAAAACAAACCACGATGCTGCTGCTGCTGCTGATGTCAGGATGACAACAATAAGGCAAACGCGGCCAGAGCCGAAGCTGACTGGAAGAGATCGCTGTGATTTCTTGGAAACGATGCGCCGCAGATATAAGGTGTTTGAGTCCTACCTGCAGTCTGTGTGGGAGGGACGGTAATAAAACGGAGGAACTTGCTGTTCGTACTTGGCCTTTGCCGCTTCGTTCCCCATAGACGTGATGAACTACGGGGACAGAATGCACTGCATGACTTATAGGCAGAATACTGAACAAACAGCTAACGCTTTACGTTATTCGTCCGCGTTAGAACTGCGAGCGATGCATCTGCCGCTTTTATTAAAACCCAAAAAAAGAGCATCCGCTGAAAACGTCCTCAAGCTCAGGCCGTCCGAGATGAAGATGAGTTGGCTTCTTTATTAAATTTGGAGAAACGTAGCATTGCATCATTTGCTCAGCAGCGAATGGGTGCCGTCAGAATGAGAGTCCAAACAGCCGATGTGCTCAGATTTCTCTCCCAATTCAGACCACTTTCTCATTTAAAGAAGCTTCGTTGTGGATTATGGACTTGTGTTTGTTTAAAAACATCTTAATGAGGAATCGTTACTGTTGCTTTTGTCTTCTCGAGATGTTAACGGAGTGGTGTGGGTTGCTTGTGGATTATTGTAATGTGACGGCACCCATTCACTGCGATGCTGCATTTCTCCAAACCCGATAAAGAAACAAACACATCTACATTCTAGATGACCCGAGCATGAGGACATTTCCCCCCAAATTTCCCCAAAACTTTAATCTCAGCGCCAGAAGCTGTCAAATTTCGATAGACAAGCTTCTATAATGCATCAAATTACATCCACGTATACATACATCATTAACAAATTTCAAAAAGAGGAAAAAAAATCGAATTAGATGCTGGGTTAAAAACACACTTCCATTAGCATGAACTATTTTTTCGTAATTTAATGCAAAGGTAACATAATATACACTAAAGGTACATGTGCAAACAATATTTTAAATATAAAAAGCGTAACACTAAAAACATATAATCTTAACTTAGGCATTTTTTTAAAGGAATAGTTCACAATTTTTTCGGTGGACCAATATCTTCCTTCGTGAACTACTTGAGGTTTTCATTTTTGGGTGAACTATTGCTTTAATTTAATGCTCTATTTCCTTGTGCTTCACCGATTTGACGGCTCCGTTCAGATAATCACAAACATCAGCCCCCTTTGGATTCCCAGACATGTGCTGAGCCCTAATGGTTTGCATCCTCAATCTTTTAAACAGGCATAGAGCCAATCAATCTCTGCGGCTCTTGAGATTACTGCAGATTTGGATGGCATTCAGGAGCTCAGAAAAGGCCGGTTTCTGCAGAACATCCAGACCTGGAGCAGCAAACAGCCTTCAGCCGAACGAGAGAGAAAAAAAACAGGCCCGTGGAGCGTCTGTGACTCACCTCGATTTCTTTATCTTCAAACGTGTCCTGCAGCACAGACTTCACCTGGCTGAGGCCTTCGGTGCTTCTGTGGATGAGCGAGCATCCCTGACACACAAACACACCCAGCGTCACAGACACCCAATCCGGCTCTGAGGAAGAAAGATGGAAGGAAGGAAGCAAGAAGATGTAAATATTTGAGGCGCATCCCCAATTTGCATACTTAGATGAAGTATGAATTTGCCCGTGAAGGGAGAGAAGCTCGTACTTTTCACACTTAAGTGTGTTGCAAAAAATATTTTAAGATTTGTGCAATTTAAAATATCCATTTAAACAGTTAAAACGAGTGCTATCCAACAATTCAACGTTTGATTAATATATCAGCATGTGTATATAAATGATATCACTATTTGATATAATTATTTAATATATAAACGTAACAGATTTTTCTGAAATACATACATACATGTGTGTGCATTTTTATACATTTGGATGCAATTATTTGCGATTAATCATTTGACAGCCCTAGTTTAAACATGAACTAAATATATTTTTTTATTAAAAAGATCACATTGCATTGACAATGTTGACTGCATGAAAAAGCGTCACTATTTGTTTGTTTTGCACATGCAAAAATATCCTGCCGACATTTTTGCATATTACATTGTTTTTCACACATTGCACAATAAATTCAAATAGAAATAGCCAGTTGGTGGCGCAAAAATATGTTCGGATTTACCTGAAACTGATGAATTACGTTGATTGCTGCGTATATCACGACAGATCTGGAAATGCAATGCGCTAAAATGCACGCCGTTTGAAAATAACAAAATCCAACCCTAAACCTAAGCAATAGTGTTAATAAAATCAAATGCGAGATAATTGCTTCTATAAGACTTTGAGCTGTTTTATCGTGACCCGTGTTTGACGGACTCGTACCCGAATGCTTCACATCACAAGTGCAATGCTGCACCGGGTGCGTTACAGAGCAAGTTTACCACATCCGAAAAGCCAAATATATTTGCCTTTCGTGAGATGCAAACATCAAACTGTGTTAATTTACAAAACATGCATCCCGGTAAAACTGTTTCGAGCTCATAAAATAGGAAATGCGCGAAAACGTGCCCTTATTTGTGTGAAAAGCAATCAAAAACGCTACAGTGTTTATTTCAGCTGCAGTGAATTGCCTCCATAGGCATTTAGCATGAAACATTTCCCCGGTTTTTGTTCTGCTGAAGTCGCCGTACACGTTTGGAACAGTGAGTAAATGATGACGTAAAATGTTATTTTTACCAAAATTCGCGTGCAATATATTTTAATACTAGGCCCGCACCTCGAGAAACTTGCACAAGGCCGCACGAATTGCATTCCTCCTTACTTCCATTCTGATAGCGTGCATATTAGCACACAGACGACAAAGTCATTGCTACACCAATTATTGTTATTTTTATATGTATACAGACACAGGCAAAACACTAACTGCAGCAAAACCTCTTTAACAACGGTGTGCTTCTCTTCTTGCTGGTCTAAAAACTAATTGCACACAACAGAGGTTATTTCTATCAATAAACCTGTTAGCCTCAGGAACTTTAAACGCAAGTGAACCCACGATACGAGGGCGACAGGAAAGAGTGCAATGTCACACACGCCCCGGCAGCGGCTCAGAGAAACCGCGCGCTCGACACGTCTCAGGTGTGAGCGTCGCTAAACGCCGGGAACTCCTCGAGCCGAACAGCCTCGGGGCTCGCATGGGAGTATCGGCTGTGACAAAGCAGGCGTGAACGGAAAGTCAGGTTTTTTGACTTCTTCGAGTGACGCAATCCGGCGAGAAACTGTGTCACTGGAGTGCGGGTCCAACGCTCGGCGTGCAACAAAAAAACAATGAGGTTATTGTGTTGAGCGGCCGATCGGAGGGAGCGGCAGAAAGGAGGAAAGGAGATAGAGAGGCTTGTGATTGAATAAAAACGGACTTTGTTTCATCTTCGTATCTGGACCAGTTATCTGCTGATCGAGGTGCGGCTCTGTCTGGGACCAGACTACGCACCTCTAAACCAGCTGCCAGTGTGACTGGTTACTCATAAACTCGTAAAGCTGCAAGGCTCCGTTTCGCAGCTCGTTAAACACTCACGAGAGCTCAAGAGCACAGATTTGTTTACACTTGGTCTTAAAGGCGTAGGGATCGAATTATCGTTCACTGTCATCCTTTGCTCGCCGCAAAGCCCGTGTGACTTTCTTGTTTCTGGGCGGCGCAAAACGAGACGTTTCGAAGAATGCGCGCTTGCTCTTTTCCGTGCAGTTAAACGCGAAATCAGAATAAAAGCGCAAAAAAAACAACAACCGTGTGCAGTGTACATGCCAAAAAAATGTTAACGAGCTATTTTTGCATTATTAAACCCATATAAAATAGTTTATGGTATGCATATATATTGGATAAATGTCAAACGAACGCCTGATAATAATAAATATGTTTTTACATTTTGTTGCTTAACCAGGATAATCAAAAAAAAAAGCCATATGACGCTTTGATTGAAAATAAAGTATTCACTGATTAAACATGATCAAAGAACGCACATATTTTTAACTATTTATTATTCTTAAATATATCATTAAATTGAGCATTTACTAATGCTTTATTAAAATCACAATTTGTGCTTGTCAACTGTAATTACTGCACTGCGAACTAGCATGAACCAACAATGAATGATCGTATTTTTTTAACTAATGTTAACAAAAATGAATAAATACTGTGATAAATGTATTGTTCATGGCATGTTAATGTTAGTTAATGCATTAACTAATGTTCCCAAATGGCACCTTATTGTAAAGTGTCACCGATAACTAAAACTAAAAACTAAAACATTGACAGACAATCGGAAATCACTCGCTCTCTTGAGTTTGTGCTTATAGGAAATCATATATAAATGACCGTGCATTGGTGTGCACCCTGATATACTCATCATGTTGGTCTTTCAGTCGGATGGATCGGTGGAAACAAGTAGACTGGAAATGCTTCAGACTGGCCTGACGACCTTTAAACTTTTTAAGGAACGTCAACTGTTTTGCACCTTGTTTGCACTGGTCTGATCCGATCGTGAGTGTAAAGACGTGAGTGCTAGTCTAAAGGGTCTTGGATGATTTGACGTGTTTGATGGCAGTGCGCTGAACGCTCTGACCTTTATTCATCGAGTGCCAAAGCGATGTGTTTCACCAGAGACTGAGCTGCTGCACACGCCACCAGAAGTGTCTGTCAAACCGTAAAACACACCAGCTTTCTGAATATAGATCACTATGCTTTGTGTTGGTGAGTGGCTTCGGTTATTCAGCTATTCTGGATATGAAAGCTTAGAGGTGTGTATGTGTATATATATATACAGTATATATATATATAGAGAGAGAGAGACGATACGTTTTCTTATATATACACCGTAAACTTAAAATTGAGTTTTTTCAACTTACTCAACTTTTGTTATACAAACTCAAAAATCACACCCCGGACTGATTGACGCCGCACCAGTTTGCAATCCAAAAAAAATGGCTTAAATAGGACCTGCCCGACAAAAGCAGAGCAGACGATCCTCAGAAGCTACGCGTCATTTTGAGACCCAAAGAAATTCAGGAGCAAACGAGAAAGAAAGCAACTGAGATCTGTCGGGCTGGAAAAGGTCGCAAAGCTTTGGCGAACCACAGCTAAAGCCGTTATCCACGAATGGCAAAAAACGGTGGTGGACCTCATAAAAGACCCAAACAACGACATCCGAAGAGCTGCAGGCCTCAGTCGCCTCAGCGAAGGACAGCGTTCGCCGTACGAAAGAGACTGGGGCGAAAATGACGAAAACCTCAGATCTGCCAGAAAACATCTTGATGATCCCCAGGACTTTTGGGACAATGCTCTGTGGACCGACGAGACAAAATTAAATTTTTTAAGGTGCATGTGCCGGCATAAAAGTCCATCAAAGGGCACTCTGCCCTGAAATCTCTGTGCTGACTCTTATTTTGAAGTGTCCCCTTGTCCCCCTTGTTTATTACCATAGCAATTGATTAGCTCCTCCCCCTTGTTATCTCATTTCCCTGTCTTTTTAAAGCCCTGTCTGTTACTGATCCCCGCCGTGTCTTGACTAACCTCTATACAAAGCGGTTTCCCTTGTTTACCCCGTGTGTTATTCTTAGTGTAACGGCCTCTGCCTTGGGTTTGGATTTTTGCTCTTTTTGGATATTGTGCACCGATCGACCGACCCTCGCTAGCTCTCTGGACTAGTCCTGTGTTTTGCCTTCACCATATCTGTTCACCATGCCACGTCTTTTAATAAACCAGCAAAACCTCACCACACCAACTGTGTGTGTGTGTATATATATATATATATATATATATATATATATATATATATATATATATATATATATATATATATATATATATATATAGAGAGAGAGAGAGAGAGAGAGAGAGAGAGAGAGAGAGAGAGAGAGAAATCATCTATCACATTCAGTACAGCCACATTTGACAATTATGCAATTGATAATAAATGATTCTCATGACATATCAGAAGTAAAGTGAAGCCAAATGGATTTGTATAGCATTTTTCACAACGCATTGTTTCAAAGCAGCTTTACAGAAAAATAATGTTGTAATTTTTCGTGCAATATAGTCCTATTTAGCAGATTAAAGCTGGGCGATAATGTATTTTATACAGCTGAGATTTGTTATATTCTGTATTGCATATCACTTTTAATGAATGTACTGCATGAATGTAGACAAAGGTGGACATGCTTTTATATCCATCTTTATATAGAGAGCAGGATAAAAAATATATAGTTACACTATATTTAACATAGCTTTCCTTTGTAGTTACTTCTACGTTTTCATGACGTTATTGTATTTATTTATTTATGCTGTTTCATCATCCGACCAATTAAAAATGAATAGCATATAGACAAATAAGGATTCAGGGTTTTATATTTATATATAGAGAGAGTATATATATGTGTGTGTGTGTGTGCATGGATGTAAGTGTAATTTAAAAATACTAAAAACTGCAACAAAAACTGACATTTAAAATAAATAAAAAACTACACTACACAAAAACTAATAAAAATTACAAAAATATTTGAATACCTGTATTGACTAAAACTGAAACCCAAAAACTAAAACCATAAAAAAAAATACTTCGAATAAAATAAATATTAACTCAAATAAGTAAAATAACTCAAATGAAATATTTTTTATAAGCAGCATAAATATGACAAAATTATAAAAAAAATGAGCAAAAAACCAAAACGAAATTTTGCCACAAAACATGAATGAAATCGATAATACTCTGTCAGTGACGTTCGCTCTTCCTTCGTTCAACACTGACACACATGCATGCATCTGCTCCATCTCTGTGTCGTTCAGTCCGCTTTCATCGCTCCGTCCGGCCTGCAATCGGAACGTGGTTCGGAACGGGCCGACGTCCAAAGCTGGGCAAAAATCCCAGAGCTCTCTTGTGAGAGCCGGCGTATTATCAGCGCCTTAATAGGACGGTGTGTATGCATGCGTGCCAGTTCGTGTGCGTCGCGCTTGTACCAAAATGCTGCAATGCAGAGAAATAGCTACAGTGTGACACTGCATCCGAACCAATTCTTGCCTAAAATCAGTAAACACGAGCTAAAAAAAAAGAGCTGCGCAGGTATAAGACCTGAGAATACAGCTGAGTCACTCACTCTCAGTGACTCACACACACACACACACACACACACACACACACATCCCTCTGGCAACACCCCTCAGATCTATCACAAACTCCTGTTTAACACCTTTCATTACAAACAACACGCCTGACTCAGAGCCGCGTGTCACCCAGCCGACACTGTATGCGAGCGCATGAAAAGCACCGTGTCATTATTACCATCAAAACATGAAAAACACACATCTTTTCCCGAAACAAGAGCTCAGCGGCAATCGAAGAAGCCCCATGTTGTTTCCCTGTGAGGCACAATGATGACATGTGATCATACGCAATGCTGAATCACTTTAATGACACTGTAGAAGTCCCCGACGTGAAGACACAAACATGTGGTCTTCTGAAGAAAGTGTGCGATAACATTTATTTGGCTTTTAATTATTTTGGAGCAGCTTACAAACGCTCTGTTACTATCAGTATTTACAGAGCAATTCATATAATGTAATTAAAAATAAATGCATAAATGGAGTTGGACGTATATTTTACATCTAATTTAATTTAATGATATTACAAAATAGTTTAATATAATGGCAAGACATAAAATGGCATAAACAAATACATGTATTGTAGAATTGAAATAATGCTAATTATTACTATGATATATTATTTAGAAGTAAGATAACTTGCTTGCAATATTTATATAATTTTACTGTCGAAATATTAATGTCATTACAAAATGCTTAGTGAAAAATTTATATATAAATAAAAAATATAAAATATATATATAATGCTTTATTTTTATATATATATATATATATATATATATATATATATATATATATATATATATATATATGTATATATATATATATATATATATATATATATATATATATATATATATATATATATTTATATATTTATTCTACCATTGTAATAACACTACAATATATGTACTTTAAATGCAAAAATAAATAAATTATTCTATTTCTATTATATATATATATATATATATATATATATATATATATATATATATATATATATATATATATATATACACACATAAATAAAAAAAAAAAAAAAAATATATATATATATATATATATATAATATATATATATATATATATATATATATATATATATATATTTTAAAATAAATAATAAAAGTTATTCTTGGGGGAAAAATACGTGTTATATTGAAATCTACATTTACAAATAGTATTATTAAAAATAGCATATTTGTCATAAATGCCATGGCGCGTGTATGCCTCTAAGCTCAGGCCCGTCACAGCAGAGGCTGACAGGTGCGGCTCCGAGTCTCTGTCCAGGTGAGACGCTCTTACCTGCGGCGCCGCAGTCCGCGCACAGCTCGTTCCCGGCTCGCTGCCGCACATCGCGCAGGAGGCAGCTGTTCCGATCGGGCTCTTTCGCCATGACTCGCCGGAGGAACGGATCGATAGACTCCGCCGGGTTCTTCTCTACGGCGAGCAGGTTGATGAATGGAGCGGCGGCGAAAACCTTCACGCGAGCTGAAGGCGCGTCCTGGTGACGGAGCCCGGGGCCGTACGTCCACTCAGTGATGGGATGGAAATGCGTGAAAAACAGAGTGCTTCTCTTCCTCTTTGTGTTTGCGCTCAAGGTTCTGCTGGTGGAGAGAGAAAGAGAGAGATCCTTTCCTTTCACTCTAGAGAATTTATCAGCGTCTTATCGCCTCCCTCCCTCATTACACTGCCCACAAACACACTGGAAGCACAGAGACACCTAGCGGACGCTTTCACGCACTCGCATATTTATTTAGTTATTTATTTATTTTTCATTTATAAGCTTAAACTTAATTTCTGGTCAAAGGCTAGCCTATGCATTATGCATTGCCCGTGATTCGTGACAGTGAATAAATGTAAAATTGCTGATTTAAAGAGGCTTATGATATTATGTTCTGTGATAAACATCACATTTTATGTTTATTTACAGTTGATTGAGAAATTGACGGGAGCGCAGCATCATGGGTAATGTAGTTTTTAATTAGTAATAGTAATAAATATATATATATATATATATATATATATATATATATATATATATATATATATATATATGTGTGTGTGTGTGTGTGTGTGTGTGTTGACTTAATGCAGGCAGAACTTTAACTCTTAAGTGTAATTGTTTAAAAAATATCGCGATGGACTGCTATATATTGTTATGTGCACGTTTTTGCAAATACTTCATAATAGCAATATACTTTACAACTGTACAAAGATAAATGCATCAGGTAAAAAAAAATGGGGTCGTTAAAATTTACTCTCAACTGTGGCTTTGTTGTGTAGAAGCACTCCTAAGCGAAAGAAACGTACATTTGTTATCTTTGATTTTAAAGATGCGATACAAGCGTGCGTGTTTATTCAAAGGTTATTTATAAACGAGTTGTTCTCGACGCATTCCACCACAACAACTCCTCGTGCAGTTATCGAGAGTGAAATCGGCCAATCACCGACGGCCTCTCAGAAGCCACGCCCACTGGCCGGACTCCAGGTACACGTGTGAGCCAATCAGACGTAGCTTTTTTAGCAATAGGCCCGAACCAAGCGAGACAGACGTTTTGTTCAACCAATCATATTCTTTATAGCGCTATGACGTACATGCCTCGCGTCATCTGGTTTTTGTTTTTGCTTAATGTTGTGCATGTCAGCAACCGGATCGGGCATTTAGTAATAATAATTTGTAATAAAAACAATACAAAATTAAAAAAATAAAAAAATAAAAAAAAACCCACACCGCTAATGGACGGCGTGTTCTGAGTCTCTGCTGAGCGAGTTGGACAGTTCTCGGATGATCGAACCGATCCCAGAGATCCGAACCGGAGAGAAGGTGCGAAGATCCGGTTCCTCTCCAGACAGAGAGAGATCTGATGGATATCCCGAACTTCAGAGACTCTTCTGCGCTTCCTTCAACCAGGACGCGACGTAAGGCTCCGTTTCTTTTCGTCAAGTTCTTATGAAGCCAGAAGAGATCCATATACGAGATCCATACGTGACCTTCGACCTCAACTCCAGTCGTGAGGGTGTTTTTTATTTAGACGCATGCATCGACCGAAAGCTGAAACGACGAGCTTTCCATCGATGTATGATTTGTTATGATATTAGATACAGCTATTTGAAAATGTGAAATTCTGAGGGAATCAAAATAAATATCTCTACTGAAGCTCTTAGCGATGCATATTACTTATTTGCTGTAGAAATGTTACAAATTATATTCATTAAACATGAACATAATGTGTAACGTTGCTTCATATCCTAATGATTTTTGGCATTAAAAAAAAATAAATTGATATTGACCCAAACAGTGTATTTTTGGCTATTGCTGCAAATGTGCCTGCGCTACATGTGATTAGTTTCGCAAATGTTTTTAAAAACTCTTTAATAATGAGGGAAAGCATGCCTTTGAAGTATATTTTCATTTCTAATATATCTTTTCGTTGGAAAATTATTATTACATTGTAATTACATTTTAATATAATATAGTTGAGTGTGTGTGTAACTGATACTTCTTGATTAGGAATACGTTTTTTTTTTTACAAGTTGTGTTTCTTCAGGTCTTTGGCTGTTGGTGGTAAGAATGGCTACAGGCTTTTCTCCCTGTCCTCTGTGGACAGAATGGATTGCATTCATCAAGGAGGTAAAGACGGACTTGAAGTTATCCGGTCTCGTCACCACGCGAGCGTCTTTCGATCACGGAGACGTTAATGCCCCGAGGCGCTCGAGGGCGCTTGCAGCTGCATTTTGGGAAATTTGCAAAATAAACAGAAGCGAGGCAAGGGTCAGGTCATGAGCAGACCGAAGAGTAGACAGGGAGATAAACAAATCACGTTTCTGTAATTCAATAAACTCTACTAGTTTCTCTAAAGTAACTTTTAACATTGCTTTTTGTGAAAAAAGCCATGCATATATATGTTTTAATAAAACTGATTTATTTTGGTTAATTATGCAGGTGTGCATTACAACCGTAAATTTATTTAATTATCACCGAGGTGCTTCATTAATATTTTTTTTTTAGTAATGGTATTTTTTATTGGTACCTTTACATGGCTTTTATTGATTTTAGGTGCTTGGGTGCATCAGGTTGAACTAAATGAAAAGCGGCGCTGCTTTGTCAACTAGCTAAAAGTTAATAAAATAAAATAAATTTTGTTTCAGTTAACATCAATTTTTCAAGTGAAAAAAATGCTTTTTTGTTTTTAATTATTTAATTATTATTTATAATAATTATTTTTTATATATATATATATATATTATATTTATATATAATTATAATAAAAATTTATATATACGTATTTATAATTATTTATTTTATTATTATTTCATTTTTAATTATCGTCAGTAACTATATAAAGCATTTGGACATTTTTGTGCTTGTGAAACGTTTGTGAAGAATGTTACTTAATCATTTATTTGCACAGTTTTATATTTCGTTTCCGAATGCATTAACATTAATCCACTTTGGGTGTTCTTTGTAATGTAAGCATTCAGTGTATAATGTGTGTGTGTGTGTGTGTGTGTGTGTGACCAGAGGAAAGCCCCGAGGTGTATATAGCGGAGCGTCTCTTCTCCAGCAGCCTGGTGGTGGTCGTGAGCAGATCCACACCCTTCAGAATGAACGTCTATCATTTCAAGAAAGGCACAGAGATCTGTAACTACAGCTACTCCAACAACATCCTCGCTGTCCGACTCAACCGACAGGTAC
>NW_025047807.1:367500-370000 GCF_018831695.1 Puntigrus tetrazona
TATATATAATTGATCTCTTTTGTCTAGTTGGATTAATAATAAAGCTTTTTTTTTTGTGCAATTTTATTCGCAATAAAAATAAAACTCGGTTCAATTACCGTTTTTTTTTCACAGTGTTGATTGGCAGTAAACCGTAAATTATATTGCTGATATAATTGACCATTTTTGTCAGATTTGACTCATAATAAGTCATAAAATGCATAAACGAGGTTATCAGATTTTTCTAAAGGTCACTCAAAACTAGAACCGAAGCCCTGCAGCACTGACGCTCACATCTCTAGACACATTTGCGTTTGGTTCACCCTTCAGACTGTTTGACAGAGAAGATGAATCAGACCCGGAGGCCGGCGGCCCGTCGTACGCCGAAACCGTTGCCACGAGCCCAAAAACAGACTCTCCGTCTTCCGCTTCCCTCACAGGTGAGAATGCATCCATTTTCTTGCCCTCCCTGAGGATTTACAGGGAAATGATGGCGTCTCCCTCAGGTTTCTCTGAAGATGTTGGCGTGAAGAGAGGAGAGCTGATCCCGGAGCACGAGTTTGCCGTTGGACCCGTCCGTCTGGATGATGAACGCGAGTTTCCTCCGGTCGGCTTTCAGCACAGATGAAGATCATCATCGCTCACGGATGCCGCTTGCTGTATAGACAGCGGTTTGGGTGTAAATATCACAGTCGTTGATCAAATCAGATGGAAAGTAAATAGCGGGCAAATGTAGATTCAGGGATTAGCTCAGACGAACCATTTTACGAATGCATTCCCATTATGAAATAGAGCAGATCATAGACGTGCGTTTAATTTATTAACTACTCATATTTCGCCACAGATGTCACATAACGTACTTTAGTATTATGAAGAACGATGCTTTTCCGTGAAACTGATTTAGGAGGCTGAAAGTCAGATTTAGTAATGTGTGTAAACGAGCGTACAGTGGAGTACAGTACGAGTGGCGAAACGCTACAGTACATGTTGTATCAAAACCTTTGATGCATTTAAGTGATGATCAGTTCAAATAGATTCGTCTTTATGTCTAGGATAGCTAAAAAAAAAAAATAGGGGTCTTAAGTGATTTCACATTTCAGGTGGATAGATCAATTATACGCGTTAATGCGTTGTTTTTACAGTGTTATTAGATCCGTAACGTTATAAAATAAAGTTGCAAAATGAAAACTAAGTTTGTGTTGGGGATCATGTGCTACACATTTGGAAAGACAACACTTAAACAAACAAACATTATTTGATATTGTCATCTAAATACATATATCATATTTATTAAATGGGATAAAGTAAAGCTCAGATTTATATATATATATATATATATATATATATATATATATATATATATATATATATATATACATATATATATATACACATACACACACACATGGAAATGAAATAATGTATTATTATGCTTTTAATTTATAACAATAATTTAATAATTTCTTGGTTTTTTTTTTCTTTTACTTCACGCTTTTCTGCACTACACTAAGTCACCCTTTATCTGCAAGTAGGCTACTTTAGTAGTACACTATGGAAGCATGTTTCTACCACTGAATTAAAAAAGAAATTGTTCTCACAATTCGGACTTCTTGAGAGAAAAACAGATTTATGCAATATATAGTCGCAATTAGCTTTTTAATGTTTTATTATTAACGAGCTTCCATACTATAATAAGTGCATATTCGTTTTAACAAGAACGATAAATGCAACCACAGTACGCTCCCTACCTAGACGTACACTATCTAGCGTCACCGCGCTGCTTTTGTGACGCGACCTGCGCGCCGCGGCCGCGCTGCATGCTGGGATATGGCGAGCGCGATCGGCTCCTCCCCACGTGTCTGAGCGACTGCAGGACCGCGATGAGCAACATGGCAGCAACACCTTCTCTCATACACACGGAGAGACAGATCCTCACGTAGTCCAGCTGAAGAACTGGAAGACGGCTTCGCCGGCGCAGGGTTCGGGGCGGGCACGCGCACGTCCCCTGACGCACGCCTCAGAGAGCAACTTAGGCTTTTCGTTGATTTAGTGGACCAGCGAGGCCTCGGTGAGTGTGTGTGTGTGTCAGATGCGTTCGTAACAAGCTGCCAGTCATCGTGTCGTATCAAAAGTTATATACGTGTACAAATATACGCGGTTTGTAAAAGGTGTAGATGTGAGGAGATCTGCGCGCGCGGCTCGTCGTGTTTATCCGGAGAGCCGCTAACTCATCCTAGCATGTTGTTTCGCTCGCTGACTCTGGCAGATATTCTTCAGCTGTGCTTTGTTACGACTTTTTCCACTTTTGTGTTTAGTGCGTTATAAGGTGTTACGAAGACGCTGGCTGTCAGCAGCGTGTTACGCGACGCTTGCATCATTCGCCGAACACGAGTCGGCTGCTAATTATCGTGACAAACAGTGATTGATTGACGGTTACGAATGAATAATTACGTAAGCGTGTGTGTTATGGAAACCTGTTTCCAACGCAGTACAAATTTTGCTTTGTAATTATGACACAAAT
>NW_025047807.1:380000-400000 GCF_018831695.1 Puntigrus tetrazona
CGACTAACATGCGAATAAAAAAAGGGTTAAAATCATGCACAGTTTCTTAAAGCGGCGTCTCGGTGTGCTCCGGGTCTGATGTGTGACGGTGTGTGTAGTTTCCTCCTCAGAGCGGCGCTTCGGCAGACGAGCAGAAGGTCTTCGGCCTGTGGGAGAGCGGAGAAACCTTCGACAAGGTGACTTCTGAGAGCTGCCGTCGCATTCTTTTTGGCCGTTTATTGCGATTTTCGAGTATACGAGAACGCTTTTGTGTGCTCCGCAGCACCGGCAGGTTCTGTACGAGATCTTCATGAAGAACTACCGCGTCAGAAGAAACGTGATCCAGACGCGCCTCACGCAGGAGCTCGGTGACGCCGTCATCAAAACAGACGTGGATCGACTGCTCAAGGTGCCTTCACAATATTAAACAGATGCAACTCTACATACTTCATTTTAGTTTGTCGTTTTAAAAACAAAGGGGTATGACCTAGTGTTTCTCAATGAAGCAAACTCTAAAAACATTAGTGTTAGACAAACAAATAAAAAGTCATTTTTTACAAGCAATAAATGAGATAGATAAGCTGTCAGTAGAATTTATTTATTTTGTTTTATAAAAACAACTTTTACTCGTAATTATTTGTGAAAACAAAAAGTAACTGTTCTGTAATTCAGATATATTGTTAGACAAAGACGATCAGAAAAATAAAATGAATTAATTAATTGCAAATAAAAATAAGTACATAAGTTTAAAAAAAAAAAAACTGCATGCATACGACAACAGATAGAAAGATTAAAATATTTTATTGGTGATGCGACGTGTCCGACTGCAGAAAACAATAAAAAAAAAATAAATTAAAATACCAATGTAATTAGAACACACTTTTGTTTCAAACTCCTAATTTGCTGCTTATTGATGGTTATTTTTAGTTATTACACTTTATTTTGATGGTCCTTTATGAACATTCTGTTGACAGGAAGTGACCTACGTGTCGACTAAGTGTCTAATAGACTGATTATTATCTGATTAACTCTTTATTGTGATGATCTATGAACAGACATTCTACTGACTATAGGTAACCTCTCAAGAACATTTCAGCTTATTCTAACCCTACCAGTCTACTAATACTCTAAAGTTAGTTGACACGTAGGGGCAAAGTTACTTATTGTCAACAGAATCAAAAATAAAGTGAAACCGGGATGTAGAATATGAGCACTAATAGTAGGCATGCTAATAAGCAACTAGATAATGGTGAGAATCGGTCCCTGAAGCGCGTGCTGGTCGTTGTTAACCCTTAACGTGCTGGCGGCGTGTTTCAGGAGTGCTGCTCGAGTCTGGGAGGGATGTGGTATCTGAAGGGAACCGTTCCCTCCTGACAGGAGAACCGGAGCGCCTCGGATCCCGTCGCTCGAGAGCGGAGGCGGAGCCGACATCGACCAATCACCGCCCTCGGTCCCGGGGACACGCCCACTCCGGAGAGCCTGCTTCCTTCACCCGTCCGGTCACATGAGCATCTCACCCAAAAGGGCTGCGATCCGTTCCATCCTGCGTTTGCGGAAAAAGCAAAGTACAAGGAAAGGAGCTGCGCCGGTTTTCTTTTGCTTTCTTTTTTTTATGACCTAGTACGAAAGTAGGCGTTGCTAACAAAATGACAGGAGATGATGACGGTTGAGCTCATTTTATCCTGCTTTGTGGCCTTTGGGCGCTTGTCGGCAGATTTCGGCCTTGTTTCTTACCTTCAGATGTTTGGTTTAATCTTTCTCTTGATTTTATTGCATAGAGGATTTTTTTTGTTCTTCTTATTTTGGTATTTTGCCCCACGTTTAAAAATGACTTCACTGTAACCCAAAGAAAAAAACAGGCTGCAGGACGCATTTGAAGAGAGCTAGATTATAATAAATCCTCTGAAATATTAATTTCTCAGCGATCAGATGAAGGCTGTGAAGCTCCTATAGAAACGTTTACAGCTCTGTCAACCAAAAAAAGGACAAAACTTCGGTTGATTCCGGAGCAGTTTAGATCGATTCTAACAGACAGACCCTGAAAATCTGATTCATGAATCGGTGCTCGTGAATATTTATTGGACCTGAAGGGAGACGAAGCTCTGAATGACATTTGCGGTGGGTTTGTTTTTTGCAGCCTTGTCCGTTTGTGGCATCCTGCACAAATGCAATGAAGCAATTTAAAAGTTAATTTGTTCTGAAAATAAAAAAAATGCATAATGGTTACGTTAAGTTCGTGGAAAATGTTTTGTTTTTTTTCGCTGAAGTTGCTAAACCGTGTTTGGGTGTGAAAGAAAGTGCCTCTTAGTTATTCAGGGGATATATTCTGTTCCTATGAGTTGCAATCTTACGATTATGACTGAAATCACCTTCACACGCACACGTCTGTCTCTTCCTCACCTGCATATAAAGCACTTCCTGTCCGTCTGTTTAAGCATTCCACATCTTATATAAATCATATTCTGGATCATCATTGCCAAGTCTGTACAGTCACACTCAAACAGCAGAAAAACCCTCTTTTTTTTATTTGTATGTCATCCTGAATAAACGTTTCAACTGACAACTTAAAGGTTCTTGCTTTATATTTTTTCTTTCAAAAGGTGATTAACATTCAATAGTATTATTTTTACTGCAGTGGTGACAAAAACAGGGAAAAAAAAAAGTGTAGAGCTGCTTTACAGCTAAAATCGATTTCATGATTGATCATTAAAGCTGTTATTTGCATCTGTCAAGTTAAAGTTTCTTTATAGTGTATTTACACGCATACTAAATATTGAGTTAATTAATATTAGTTAATATCAACTTCCTGTATGGTTCGGTTCATATTGAGTTGCATGTAATTATGCATTATATGCTGTAATAATGTGTAACAAGGACACTAAAATAGTGCTTAATCTTTAAGGGTGGCTACTAAGATGCATTATACTATTTATTTTTCAAGAAAATATTTTATATAGCATCAGGAAATACGGGGGAAAACATGTTAGCAGAACAAAAGCCATACATTTTGTTGTTACGGTTAATAATTGACATAATCATGGTTTACTTGGTCTCCCCGTATGCTGAAAATTGTTCAAAATGAATCAGTTCGTCTTTAATGTATGACTATTTAAACTCTACCCGGTGTCTACGCTTACAAACATCATGCCTTTTTCCGTTTTAAATACAAACCAGAGAGATCTGTAATGTGCAGAGCGTCTGAAGATAACAGAGGGAGCGGGTCGGCCGATAAATACGTTAACTAATGCCCTGATGTCACTTTAAATCTTATCTAGTGCCTCGATTACAAGCAGCCTTTCCTTTGGACCCGAGGACCGTGCTCTGGGTGGAAAGTTCAGTCTGGTGAAAGGTCACGGTTTGGAGACGCTTGCCCTGCTCTGGGGTTATGGATGCACGTGAGCTAGTGGCGTCACAAAGTTTGTGTGCCGATAAAATACTTGTTGTTTGACATCTTCAGGATAATGGATTTTCTTTTATCAGTTATGACTGAAAAGCAGCACATCTCTATTATAGATAGACTATTTTTGTACCATTATTATTATTATTGCATATTATTTCCAAGGCATTTTTGCACATTGCTGTAATGCAGGCCAACCAATATATTTAAATAGTAAAGCATCTATTAATTTATTAAAGTTTTTCTAATCTGCTCTGCCTTTAATTCAGTGATTTTTAATCGTTTCTGGTTACAAACGTTTCTTTCTAAAATTTCTTTACTACCCTACAGACTCTATTACTCTTCTCAGATCGCCATTCGATGTTTATTAAAATAGTTTAATATACAGTATTTTCACACACAACGCTTACATTGATTATTATTGATTTACGCTAATATTTCTCTGCTGATTATGTAGTGCAGTATAACCCGGTAATGTTCTTGTGAGATTCACCTCACTATAAATACACAAAGATTTAACGTTTGCTTCAGAAATCAGTTACAGTACATTTAAGTTTACGGCCTTTTTTGACGGTCACATTTAGAAATATTTACAAAAGCGCTTTATATACACTCTCCAGTACCTGATGTTAACCTTTAGGCTCTCAATGCTAGTTCTGTCAGAATAATTTAGCTTTAGGTGCACTTTCCGAAAGCGCTGTATGCTCGTTGGTTCTCTTGAACCCTATTGGCTCACTCAACCTTGTTCCTGTTCTCCTTCAGGTCCTCTTTGCTCTTGTGGATAAAGGTGAAGATCTCCTGAAACAGGGCCTTGTACTCGGGCTGCGTGTTCTCGCCCGGTGTTTGCGTTCGGCCCGTTTCTCTCTCGGACGTCTCCCCCTGGCAGCGGCGCAGCAGCGTGTCGTATTTCTCCTGCAGGGCGGTGTACTGAGCATCCACCTCGTGCAGCAGAGAGACGCCGCGATGCCGCTCGTCGCTAGGCAACCGCTCGTCGCTAAGCGACCGCCTCCCGCCGAGGCCCCGCCCCCAGCCTCCGTCCCCGCCCGCTTCGTCGTCCGACGGGAGGAACGCGTCACCTTGGCTCGAGCGCAGGAGCAGGCGGAGCTCCTGGACCTCGGCCTCCTTCTGGGCCAGGCGCTCCTCGTAGACTCCGAGCAGCGCCGCTCTGGGCTCCAGCCGGCCGAGTTCACGAGCCAGAGCGTCCGCTTCCAGCTCGGCCGTCTCTCTCCGAGCGCGCTCTGCGCTCAGCTGCGTCTGCAGGGAATGCACCGAGCGCTTCAGCTCCCGGTGCTCGTCTCGTTCCTCGCGCTTCGGTGACGAGCGGCTGCTGGAAACAGAGCACTCATGGGAAAAGTGCCTGAAATACAAGCAGCGTGGTTAGAAATCAGGGCCCGTGTTCAACAAACAACAAAGTTGCAAATGTCAGATTCAAAATCGTAAATATAAACAGTGAAGTCCTGATTGTTAGTCATTAAGTCGCAGTCGTCTGATAGATATAAAGTCACAATTCTGAACAATGATGTTACAATTGCTAGATATAACGTCGCAATTCTGAACAATGCAATCATAATTAATAGATTTAATGTTGCAATTACAAACAGCGAAGTCACAATTCTTAGATATAAAGTCGCAATGTCGAAAAATTCAGTCGCAACTTTTCGATATAATGTCTCGGTTACAATGAAATTGCAATTGATAGATTAGGTCGCAATTCTGAACAGTGCAATCGCAATTAATAGACATAATGTCGCAATCGTTAGATTTAATGTTGCAATTACAAACAATTGTCACAAGTCACGATTCAGTCGCAATGTTGAAAAATTCAATCGCAACTTCTTGATATAATGTCTCGGTTACAATGAAGTAACAACTGATGCATGTAAAGTTGCAATTCTGAACAATGCGATCACAATTAACAGATAAATTGCGAATAAATTAAGTCGCCATTGTTAGCTATAAAGTTGCAGTTGCAAAAATGAAGTTGCATGTGTTAGATATAAAGTCACAATTAAGTCAGTGAACAGAAACGTCACAATTGTTCGATGTATCGATGCGGTTGTTTGACGCAGAGTCTAAATCGCAAAAAATGAAACCGCCATTGTGAGATAAACACCCATCTTCGCATCTTAAATATAAAGTTTGCATTCGCACGCTGGAATTGTAAGATGCCAGAATGGCTCCTCTGTGACTTTAGCACAATACGTTTTCCTTTTCTTGCGTCAAACAACCCTGTCCGTGTCGCCTCCGGCAGATTAAGCAGAGTCTGGCAGGGATGCAACTTTGTAGGAGGTTCTGCTAAACCCGAAACCTAAGAACGAGAAAGAAGCTAATTTGCCCCTTTACTAATCCACTTGACCGCGACCGTTTAAAGGCCCCTAGTTCCCCGTACTTGACCTTTTAACGCGAGCGATAGCGTCGCGCAGAACCCTACTTGTGTGACTGACGGTTCTCCTCGCAGCACGCGAGCCCCAGATCGCCGGACCGGCTCCGCTCGGCCGAAACCAGCCTCATCTTCCTCACGTCCCTCTGGAGCTCGTCCACCTGAGCCTGCAGGCCTTCCGCCGTCTCCGTGAGCCTGGCGTCCGGGGAAACACGCCGTTTAAAGCCTTTTAGTCCTCGCCTCGATGCGTTCATTCACAAGCTTTCCCCGAGCCTTACCCTTCGATCTTCGTCTGAGCCGCTCGGTTCTCCAGCACCAGTCTTTGGTTTTTCCGCTCCAGGTCTTGAGCTCCTGAATCCAGCTGCTCGTGGAGCTTAGCGTGCTGATCGTTCATCGACCTCAGCGTATCCACCTGCTTAGAGAGATACTGAACACACCAAACATTAGCTCGGATACACTTATTTCTCAGTTATTGCCTAGTTATAGTTTCACTCTATCACTCGTGTTTCGCAAATATTGACATTAAGTGAAAATCTGGAACAATGTCTAAAATATTAGCCAATGCATTCTCTGTTTATGGCCTTTATCGGTCCGTTTCTGAGTATTGTATTTTAAAATCATCATATCATCACCATAAAATCAACTGATTATACAGAAAATGTAGATAGAGGAACTAACCGAAGAACCAATAAAACACAAGAAGGTTTTTTGTTCACGCAGACCAGAGAGTTTATAGACAAATGCACGTAATCTGGATTATTTAACCAGAAGCATTTGGTAATTAGATGAAATCTAATGTATATATAAATGTATATGTAAATGTAAATGTGTATATATATATATATATATATATATATATATATATATATATATATATATATATATATATATATATAAATAAATATAAATAAATATAATATATATAAATATATATATATATATATATATATATATATATATATTTCTCAACATAAATAAATTAAAAAAAACAAATATATATATATATATATATATATATATATATATATATATATATATATATATATATATATTTCTCAACATTTCAACATTACATAAACTACTAATTGATTTTTATTATTTTATTTTCCTTTTCTGTGCATGCTTTCCTTTCAGCGTTCAAGACCATCCTATTTAAATCAACGCTCAAAAGCAGTCCTAAACCTGATTATGTCACCTAAGATGGATTTTTTTCGTCGTGTCATTTCGAAGAGATGGACAGACAGTACCTCTATCTCCTGTGTCTGCTCCTGGTTGGTGATGCACATCTGTTGGAGAGTCTCTTCCAAGTCTCTGTTCTGCTGCAGTAAATTTTTACCCAATTCGGCGGCCAAATGAAGATCTGCGTGAAGAAGATGAGGAGATGCAACCCATGGCCATAAAAAAGCATGCACTCGATTAAAACATTTTATTTATGCATGCATTTGTAAATCCGCTTGATGTTGCAATGTTTTGTGGGCATCGGGTTATCTCTGTCACTAGGTGGTGTTTGGTAACTTCTCCTTTTACTTCACTGAGGAAACTGATAAGGGGTTCATACTAAGCTGATTTCACTTCTTCGTGGCGAGTATAATGTCATATCGTCCTGTCAGGAGTCACACACACACTCACACACACACTCTTTTTGTAAACGCATTACATTCATCGATGACTGTAGTTAAATGGAGACCACGTAGCTTCTTTCTCAGTCAATATATTGCAACATAAGGCAAACTACAGCTCGTCTTTTCCATTAAAAAAAAAAAACAATTGTACTTTCGTAGAAAGAATCGCTCACCGTGCTCCAGATCTTGATGGTCGTACCATGGCTCTTCCTCTTTAATATCAAACTCTCCTTCTATAATATCAGTGAGCATCTTTGGTCGGTCACGCTAGATTTTTTTTTTTTTTTTAATGTTAAATGATAATTTCGAGATGTCTGACGCGAGTCACTCGGTGTCCCTTCGGCGGATCATCTGCTTCTTTCAATAGTTAAAAAAAAAAAGGTTTTCCTGGGAATCGGAGCGCGCGCAACGACCGTCTCCGCGTAATAATAGGAACGGACTGTGCGCGCGCACGAGGTGGAACTCTACCTGGAGCGCGCGCGCTGCGTGAACGCGCCTGATATCTGCGGGCGCGCGCGAGGCGTACAGCGTAACCTGTATCTTTTTCTTTTTACGTAAGTAAACTATATTCCAACGACTTTAGGTTGCTTTAAAAGTTAGAAATTAAAAAGTTAAATCATCGCTGAGTGGACCACCGTTAGTTTCAGGTCATTTTATTTAGTTCTTTTTAGTGATTTTTAAGGTTTGCGAGCAGAAGATGGATGAATTTTTCTCGGTCAACGTTTGAAAACTAATTGTTTTTTTTGGTTTTTTTTAAAGAAAGTTATTTTAAAGAAAGTTTGATTACAAATGTAAATAATTTTAATTTTTGACAAAAATCATCAAGAAAATCAAAATTTATCCAAGCATAAATGTGTACCATTCTAAAACAAAAAACGAATTATTAATTATTAAACAATAGGAAAAAGCCAAATATAACAAAAATGTGTTTTAACATTGTATTTTTATTTTAGAAAACAATTTAGAAACAGGAATGAAACTGAACCAATCAAACAATCAAAAATCTCAAAATACATCCCTGCTGAAAAACCCCCAAAACAAACAAACCCTGCCCAAAACACAATAAAAACCGTAATTGATTTAATGGTTATAATTGTACTGGTTTTAATGGAAGGTATAATGGCGTCTGATTCTATTACGTTAAATCCATCATAATAATGGTATTTTAATGGAAACCATTTGAATGCATGTGATGGTTTCTATTCTATTTCCACAGAAAGCGTCTGTTTTGAAATGAATCTGTAAAGCGCCGGATCGCGCCGCCTGGCGGCAACACCGGATATCGGCGGTCACGTGATTCGTCGGACTCTTTTAAATGTAACACAACCAGGAAGTTTTTTTCAAAGGGACTCAGCTGGTTTGTGCCGAATGTGTTTGCCGCTCGTATTATGCCCAGCAAAGATGCCCGAGTGTAAACAGCACCACGCCTTCAGGTTAACCGGCTTGTTTGTTTGTCTGTTCGTCTGTCGGCGTGTCTTAATCGGGGTCCGGGGCTTATATTTGTCGTTGCGTTCACGCTGTCCGTCTGTCTTTCGCTATGTGTCATCCGCAGATGAGGACGCTGGTGTTCGTCGCTTGGCTGCTGTTTTACGTGTCTTTTTTGCTGGGGATGAGAAAGATGTGGACCGGAAAGTATGTCCGCAGTCCGCTGGCTCGAGCTCTGATCATGAACATGGTGACCGAGACGGACTCACCTGACTCACCTGAACACGAAGCCCAGAAGGTAATGCCATCATTGCTTTTGCTTTTACATTATTTTAAAGTACCATGGTATTAGCATGTAAGTGTAACCATGCAGTAACATATGACAACTGTGCAATCCGTTCATTACCATAGTATTCATCAAAATACCACGGTAATCATCACTACTGCGCTTGCAGTCCTGTTCTCTGAAGTCCTTTTAGAGCACCGTTTAAATATAAATAGTGTAAAATGCCATAGCTTTACAATCTGAAACTAGCGCTGTTGTTGTATTTTCACTAGCAAGAATTGCTATGATTTTATATATTCATCATAAATAACATTTCAGATGCTATATATATATATATATATTTATTTATTTATTTATGGAACATAAATAGAGATTAGTGCATAATTTCTCAGAAAGTGTCTTGAATGTTACATATACATTATATTTTCTTTCTTTTAAAAATAACTATATACAAAATATATTGCATACAATACATATAATGAGATGCCTTTGTTATAGATGACTGTTACAATAAAAAAAAAATATATATATATATATATATATATATATATATATATATATATATATAAAAAAATTTTTTAATATATATAAATGGAAAAATAAGGCTTTGTCCATTGTTTTGATTTTAGTTGTATTATAACATGATAGTTTTGCTTTTTAAAAAATAAATAAATAAACTAATTCAATGCATAATTGTCATTTGAGGCTATATTTTTCAGTTAGTGTTCGTGTAAAACCAATGCATGCAGTGATCATTCAGTGAAAATGCTAACTAGTGATTGCAATTTCAAGGGAACAATCGACAGCTGTTGCGTTTTGTAGCAAAATGCATTTACGCTAGATGCTACAGATCAAGAAAGTAGACCCTCGTGGATGTGTTTGCAGTGGTACCACTGCTGTCCGGACATGCTCGGAGAAGCGGCGCGCTCCCAGTTCGTCCAGAGTCACCTGGATGAAGACACGCAGGCTTTCCTGCGCCGAAGCGTGGAGAAATCCGGCTGGCTCTTCACGCAGCTCTACCACTCGCTCTTCTCCACCATCTTCAGCCCCGTGGTGTCCCGGACCTCCATCAACGGGTAAGCACCGAGTCTCTCTCGCTGGCTTCGGCGCGGCTCGCGGTGAGCCTCACGGCCTCGGCTCCTGTCTGTCCGCAGCTTTCTGGGCCGCGGCTCCATGTTCGTCTTCTCCAGGGACCAGTTTCAGCGGCTCCTCCGGATCGGTCCGGAGTGGAAGGGGCGGAGGATGCTGGATCTGGGAGCCGGCGACGGAGGCGTGACGGAAGTCATGGGCCATCACTTTCACGAGGTGTTCGCCACCGAAGTCTCCACGCCGATGAAGTGGCATCTCCAGAGAAAGAGCTACAGGTACGTGCACCGAATCGAAAAGACCAAATAAATGGCGCTTAATAGAAAAAACGAGTGCTGCCACATAATTTAATGCTTTTTCCACGGGATGTTTTTAAAGGAATAGTTCCCCTAAAAATAAAATATACCCCATATTTTACTCACCCCAAAGCCATCCGAGGTGTATACGACTTTCTTCTTTTTTTTTTTTTTTTTTTTTTTTTTTTTTTTTTTTTTTATAATGCATCCTAGCTTTTCCAAGCTTTGTAATGCCGGTGGATAGCGACGCATCGAGTTGGCGAAATGCAATAAAATAGTTTTTATTCGGGGTCGCCGCTAGCAGGGTTGATTGTGACTGTGGATCTGCAGCTTGCTGGGAATCGATGAGTGGCACCGAACGGGCTTCCAGTACGATCTGATCAGCTGCTTGAACCTGCTGGACCGCTGCGACCAGCCTCTGCAGCTCCTGCAGGACATCAGGAGATCACTGCAGCCGCTCACCGGACGCCTCGTCTTAGCGGCTGTGCTGCCCTTCCAGCCGTACGTCGAGACGGGTGAGAGATGCATTACAGATTAGCTCACTTAAAAAGCTCACATCTCGTAAGAGATTTGACTTGTCAGTGAAATTAGTATTTTATTATCTTTTTTTAAATTATCATTTTAATATCTTTTTTATTATATTTTTAAATTGCAATTAATTTAATGCATATTAATTTATTTTTGCCATCTTAACACACCTTATTTAATCTAGTGTAATTTCTTAAAATATATAAATAATATATATAATATAAATGAAATGTATAATATATATTATAAATAAAAATGAAATAAAAACAAATTACACTAGATTAAATATGGTGTGTTAAGCTGGCAACGATAAATTAATATTAAATAAAAGTATTTATTAATTGCTATTTAATATTAATTTATTGCTGAATAATTTAACATGCTGAATAAAACTATAAAATGGGAAATTACTTGATAGAGGAGAACACTTTATTATATTAAGAATGATTAGTTGTCGTTCTACAAAGAATAAATACTTATTTAATTATGAATAATTGCACGAATAAGGAAAATGTAATAAAAAATCTTTGGCTTAAATGCTATAAGGGTTGTTTTTTTATAATAATGATAAATATATGCATAGTTGCAGAGTGTAAGAAATAAGTTTTTTATTTATTAATAATTTTTTTTGTTTTGATTTAATGTGTTTTTTTATTTAATTTAATGCATGTTGTTGTTTTTTTTTTATTTAATTTAATGCATGTTGTTGTTGTTTTTTTTAATTTAATGCATGTTGTTGTTGTTGTTTTTTTATTTTTTTTTGTTGTTGTTTTCTTTAATTTAATGCATGTTGTTGTTTTTTTTTTTAATTTAATGCATGTTGTTGTTGTTGTTGTTGTTGTTGTTTTTTTCTTTAATTTAATGCATGTTGTTGTTTTTTTCTTTAATTTAATGCATGTTGTTGTTTTTTTCTTTAATTTAATGCATGTTGTTGTTGTTTTTTTCTTTAATTTAATGCATGTTGTTGTTGTTTTTTTATTTAATTGAATAGATTTTCTTATTTCTGGTTTAATTAGTGGCTATGCTTTGTCCGTTGTGTTTCAAGGCGGGACCTGGGTGCGTCCCAAGGAGCACATCAAGGTGCAGGGCAAGACGTGGGAGGAGCAGGTGACTCACCTGAGCACAGAAGTGTTCCTGAAGGTGGGGTTCGAGGTGGAGGCCGTCACCCGCCTGCCGTACCTGTGTGAAGGAGACATGTACAAGGACTACTACGTCCTGGATGACGCCGTCTTCGTGCTGAAACCTCAGGAATGAACCCGAAAGGGCTTAGTTGAAGAGGGACGGTGTTTCTTGCCCGTTACGTCTCAGGAAAAAATGAAATCTTAGAGAAACAAAGGATTATATCTCACTGCAATATATGAACAGTACTGTAACCGTACTACGGGTGTAGTACAGCTGATGTGAAGCGCTTCCTGTGGGGGGGGGATTAATAAAACATCATATCTAATATAACATATTAGTTTTGTCAATAGAGAGGTAGCTATTAAATCTCCTTCTGTGCCTCCCCTTATGTTTTCTGCATTTGTAGTGAATTTCTCATGTGATGTATGAGTTGTCAGAAATATCATAGGACCAATGTAAGCCTTTTTTCTTAAGTAAAATGATGTTTATTAAACAGAAAATGTGCCTCACGTAGGTAACGGTCAGCTACAGGATGTGATGTTCTGTTTGTAGAAATGTTTTTAATGTTGTAAATCAAGTATTCTCCTGTATTGATTTATGTTTACTGTGCAATAAATCTGTATTTGTTCTCAGTATTTGGTTTTAGCTTTCGATTCTGATGTAATATTGACGATATACATGATGACGAGATAAGCAGAACTACTTCATCCTTGCTTTATTACGTTAAGGCAAATGGGAAATGATTAAGAAGAAATAAAGAATGTAACAGATTATTCTGCTTTGAAAAATATGAGTATGTATGTGTATGGTTTTTTTTTTGGTTTTTTTCTCCTGAATGCTAAAAATGCCAATGTTTCACTCAGTAAAAACAATGGAGTTAAAAATTAAATAAACAGCATTATAATGGAAAAGTGACCAAGAAACAAATTTCTAGCAAAGCAATAAATCTATATTCAATTCCACTTAAAAATATATATATGTATGTGTATATATATATATATATATATATATATATATATATATATATATATATATATATATTTACAAAATGTATTAAAGTTTTTAGTTTAACAATTTTATTGATGTATTTTTTTTTACTAAATGCATTTACATTATAATTAACATATAAAACAATTAAGTATTCATATCATTCCTAATAATCATGAATTAATAATGTTTAAAAAATAAATTCTGATTAATATGAGTACAATTATGTATGCAAGTTGTATAATAATAATAATAACTGTAATATAAGTTGTAACTTATTTAAAAATCTAATGTATAACATTTTTATGTAGTTTAAAAGTTGTTTTTTAATTTTTTTACTTTACATTTTATACGGATTGAGTAATATTTCTACACATTCCTACATTAAAGTTTCACACACACGTACATATAGATTTTTCGTTCGGTTCAGGTGTGTTTGAACAGAGTTGGAATCTAAACTCTAGAGATCCTCGTGAGCAGGATCCAGCAAACTTCTCACACACCCTTCCCAGGCCACAAGTTCACAAAAACAGAAAGAAACAAGTGGAAAAGAAATGAAGAACACGTATCGAGCGCCCAAGGAGGCGGGGCTTAGCGGCGCTGTAAAATACGTCATTTGTCAGTTTAACGGACCAATCACAGTCAACCATCTTGTATCTATTTAGGCACGTTTGTTAATAATGCATAAAGTTAAATACAAACTATAAAGGCGCCTTTATTAGTGTCGATACAGAAAATAGAAAGAAACAAAAGAAAAAACGGAAAGATAAAGCATAATAAAAATAAAAATAAAGGGCTTATTCTAACAACAAAAACAAGCATCTGGGCGTTTCTGTGTAATGAAGAGACTACACAGATATTTCACGTTTAATACTTAATAAAGTTATTTATATAAAAGTCGGTAACACTCTACATGACATTTATTAACACTAACAGTTAATGTATTAACTGACCTGAACAAACAATGCATTTAATACACCATCTATTCAGCAGTGATTTTAAAATAACACCAGCTAAAACGCTAGAGAAGTATTATTATATTTTAGTCCACGTTATTAACTAATGAATATAGCCACTTCACCACAGTCAGGGGGTGTTTAATATATATGTTTGGAATTGACGTTTACATTGGAAACGAATTAAATTAACGCGTTTTCCATCGATGTATGGTTTGTATTTAAAACGGCCCTTGTGCGTATTAATCAAAATATATTAACGGTAGGAAATTAACATATCTTTACGGAACGCCATCTTTAATTATTTTTGGCGCGCAAGAAAAACACAACGATTAATCGCCCCTCCCCCCCGCGCTTCCGGAGCCTCCGCGCGCCCCTTGAGGAAAACCAGCGCGCGTGCAAAGCGGCGCGCGCGTGATCCGTCGGCGTTCCTCTCCTCCCAACGACGAGCTCCGAGCGTCGTCCCGCGCGGCTCGACCAACCCGCTGTCAGGCGCCACGTCGCGCCGCTCTCGCCATCTTTCCGTCGCGCGAGCCGCGTTTAAAGCGCCGCCGCAGTGGGGAAGCTCCGCACTCGAGCCGCGTCCGCAGCAGACCCGAAGAAACATGAACGTGTTCCGGCTGACCGGGGACCTCTCCCACTTGGCGGCCATCATCATCCTCCTGCTGAAGATATGGAAAAGCAGGTCGTGCGCAGGTGAGCGAAACCCGCAGCGGAAAACGCGTTCGGGCACTTTTTAGGGCCGTTACCGACCGGCTCGCTAGTGTCGTGAACTAGGCCTCGTTTGAGTGAATCGGTGCTTCGCGACAGTTGCTTGGGGTTTAATGCTTTTTGGAGCAAAAGCAGCGGCAGCTGAATGCCGTAAAGCCTGTTTAACTTTGGAGTTTCGCTCTATTTGTGTTATCTGGCTGCAGATAACGAGCGCCTTCATTCATTCTCTCTTTGAGATTGCATGCTCTGACCTCTGACGTGGCAGCAGGATCTCATTAGAATATTATTTATTTTACGCTGACAGTCGCTGTGGGGATCTTTGGGTTTTATTGCCGTTGCTCAAGAACTCTTCACTTTTGCACGATGTTGGAACGGCTTTATTCGCCTTAACGACTCTGTTGTTGATGTGTGTTTTTCAGGAATATCTGGGAAGAGTCAGATACTCTTTGCCTTGGTGTTCACCACTCGCTATCTGGACCTCCTCACGTCCTTCATTTCTTTGTACAACACCACCATGAAGGTGAAACCCAGTTAATTCAACTTCAAAACATGCACTTTTGATTTTTATTTTGTACAAACCCAACAGGCCTGTCATATTAAATGTTGAAGCAAGGAATTGAATGAAACCTGTGCTATCTATCTATCTATCTATCTATCTATCTATCTATCTATCTATCTATCTATATATATATATATATAAAGTGTGAGAAATTAATTTAAAGGGCCAGTCACCGATTGTTTACCTTAGAACATGAATGAAAACTAAGATTTTCGCTGAAATTATTTTCGGTGGTCAGAACAGAAACACGTGTAATTTGTTTTTTATTTACTATTAATATTTATTATTTAATATTTCGTGTTAATTACAGGGTTTTTCATGGTGTCAGACGGTTTTGATTTCTAAATCACGCACCAGTCGTTTTTTTTATAAATTTGCACAAATATTATTTAAAACGCTGTTAAAAAAAATCCAATTCCTGTATGTGTTTGTTTTTGTTTTTCCCTCAAAAATGTGCAATTTTTTTTATTTTACGGAGCAAAAAAATTAATATGATACCCACAATTTATGACACATTTAAAAGACTAATTACTTTCACCTCAAATACTATTTAGTTGTAATCTTACATTTAAAAAAAAAAAAAAAAAAAAAATAGCTAGGTTTTCCATTTGTCAGTAAGATTTTTTTGGTTTTAATAATTTAAACCAGTAAAATTTCATATGCTGCCTTTATTCATATATGCATATGTGTGTGTGTGTATATATGCATATGTGTGTGTGTATCTATGCGTGTGTGTGTGTGTGTGTGTGTGTGTGTGTGTGTGTGTGTATATATATAATTCTAATATATATACAAAATTCTCAGGCATCATTAACAAGTTGTGGATTGAACCACAAAAAAAAAAAACTTTATTATCCACGGTGGTCATTTTTGACTGCAATGTTTACAAGCGTATTCAAAATGTAGAGAGCTTTCAGTAGCACTGTTTCGTTGCAGGTCATCTATATCGCATGTGCCTATGCCACGGTTTACCTGATATACGCAAAGTTCAAAGCCACGTATGACGGCAACCACGACACGTTCAGAGCCGAGTTCCTAGTCGTTCCCGTCGGCGGCCTGGCCTTCCTCGTCAACCACGACTTCTCTCCTTTGGAGGTGAGAGAGCAAACCTGTACCTGCGTTCATTCACTTAAAGTTAGGGGACTGGCTGTTAAAATAACCTGACACTTTCTGTGAAGACTCACAATAACAACAAAACGTTGCGTTTTTGTAAAATAGAGAGCAGACAGAATGCACTTTTGTCGTCTTGGTCTCTGAAACCAAAAAGACATTCGTAATCATTACTTCATGCATTTTATTGAGCGATATACCAGGCAAATAAAGGCTCATTATCATGATATAAATGCTGAATTAGTCAGCTAATGCTTAAAATGGAAAAAAAACAAACTCCTGGCTGATCAGAAAATACTCAGTCAAGCGAAGCGTATTCATTTGTAATGTCTTCCCGTCCTCGTCGTAGATCCTGTGGACGTTCTCCATCTACCTGGAGTCCGTGTCGATCCTCCCACAACTGTTCATGATCAGCAAGACCGGAGAAGCGGAGACCATCACCACTCACTACCTGTTCTTCCTGGGCCTCTATCGAGCCCTGTATCTCATCAACTGGATCTGGCGCTTCTACTTCGAGGGCTTCTTCGACATGATCGCCATCGTGGCGGGCATCGTGCAGACAATCCTGTACTGTGATTTCTTTTATCTCTACGTGACAAAAGGTGAGTGTTAGTTCAGACTCGGGAAGCGCCAGCAGCGATCAGTCTTCAAGACATAAGTTCATAAGTTAACAAAATGACCCCAGTGCTTGTTTTAGTTCAGAGGTTCTCAACCAGAACACTCCATCCTTGCATTATTTAGTTAAGTTTGTAATAGTAATAATAGTAGTAATAGTAGTAGTAATAGTAGTAATAGTAATAATAGTAATAATAGTAGTAGTAGTAGTAGTAGTAGTAGTAGTAGTAGTAGTAGTAGTAGTAGTAGTAGTAGTAGTAGCAGTAGCAGCAGCAGCAGTAATAGTAGTAGTAGCAGTAGCAGTAATGGCAGTAGTGGTAGTAGTAGTAAGTAGTAGTAGTAATAGTAGTAGCAGTAGTAGCAGTATGTAGTAAGTAGTAGTAGTAGTAGCAGCATAGTAACAGTAGTAGCAGTAGTAGTAATAGCAGTAGTAGTGGTAGCAGTAGTAGTGTATAGTAGTAGTAGTAGTAGTAGTGGTAGTAATAGTAGTAGTAGTAGTAATAATAGTAGCAGTAGTGGTAGCAGTAGCAGCAGGCGGTGGTAGCAGGTAATAAGCAACAGTAGCAGCAGTAGTAGTGGTAAGTAATAGTAGTAGTAGTAGTAGTAGTAATAGTAGTAGTAGTTATAGTAATAGTAGTTATAGTAAGTAGTAGTTAGTAGTAGTAGTAGTAGTAGTAGTAGTAGTAGTAGTAGTAGTAGTAGTAATAGTAGTAGTAGTAGTAGTAGTAATAGTAGTTATAGTAGTTATAGTAATAGTAGTAGTTATAGTAATAGTAGTAGTAGTAGTAGTAGTAGTAATAGTAGTAGTAACCGTAGTAGTAACAGTAGTAATAGTAGTAATAAACTGTAATGTTAGTAATTACTAATCATTTGCAAAATGTTTTAATTATCTTATCCAGTGTTCATTAATAATTATAAAGCATGAATGCACATGAAAGTGACGTATGAAGAGATTAGCAAAAAAAAAAAAGTCACTTCTTGCAGGAGTTTATCTAAAAAAATTGAATTTTAATGCATTTTCACAGTAAGAAAAAAGTACACAAATTTATTTATTTATACAGTTGATGTATAATACATAATTGTGTGTGTGTGTGTGTGTGTGTATGCTGACAAATGATTAATCATAAATGTTTTTGTTTACATAGAAAATATATTTGTAACCCTAACCATTTATCATGTATATGTATGAATACACACACAATATATATTTAGAAAATATTGTCATTCAAATATTTATCTTTTATTTTATTATATATATAACATTTTTCTTAAATATGCATGCATGTTTGTTTTTATATATACACACAGTACAAGCACATTATTTTGGATGCTATTAATCGTGCGTGTGTGTGTGCGTGCGTGTGCGTGTATTGTGTGTTTATGTGCATTTCAGCGTCTTGAACTGCAACTGATTGCAAAATCAATGTGACAAAGTACTACTAGTTTATCAATGATCAAACATCACTGTAATCAGTGAGAGAACCTCCATCTCATGCTTGATTGTTTCATGCGTTCGTTCCACCTGTAAGTGCTTCATTGCTCGCTCGCAGCGTTGTACTTCAGGCCGAATCGATCCCAGTGTGCTCGGCGGGATCGGAGCAAATGCCTGCGTCGTGAACGGTCGGAAGCTGCTCAAGCGTTTCTTTTCCCTTGTTTCAGTGTTGAAAGGAAAGAAGCTGAGTCTGCCAGCTTAAGCGTGAACGAGCGCGGCGCACGGAGCGGCACGGGACGCAGAGGACGAGTAAGATGCCTGAGACAGAGCGAGAAAGAAGACCTCCAGTCCTGTTCACATCAGGCGCTCTGGAACGCCTCTGGATTCAAGATTCAGAAACACGGCTTCACCAAGTCTTCGGATTCCTGTTTTACGCATCTTCTCTTACCCTTTCTTTTTTTATTATTATTATTCTGTATCAAAGAAAAAGTTTTCTACACGAAAAGCGTGCTATGATTCGACCGACGGCGATCATAAAAACGAGCTGAACGTGCTAACAGGCAGGGACTGATTTTTGTTTGCGAGGGTGTTTTCGATCTGATTCGATGTACGTGTTTTCAAAAAGATTACGGGAGCGTTTGTAGCTCCGTGAGTTGAAATCGAATTAAAAAAAAAAAAAAATTCTTATCGCAATAATCCTTTGTTAAAAAGGTCGGTCGTAATATAGTGGTTTCCCAAACCGCTCGTTTAATTCGGTTCGTACGGTACAATCTCTAATGTTTGGAAATTTCACGTTTGTGCTTCAAACAGCTCAACTGTTGGGAACCGTGCCACTGTCTGTCAGCGTACAGTATTTGACACTGCCTTCATCACTGTAAATGGCTTCATAAAGAACCAAAAATAAATTGTACAAATGTTCGCATATTTTTATGCAGTTTATTTTTAGGGATTTTTTTTTTTTTTTTTTTTTTTTTGCATTTAATAATGTTTCCGGAAATTCACCTGCAGTTTGATTGCTTTAAAGGTGTTTTTTTTTTGCTTTTGATTGACGTAAAATATGTTACACATACCGACGCGTGTATTGGCGAGATGTTCATTTTCTTTGATCGGATTTTTAATGCTATATAAAAAAAAAATGCTTACCACTAATTGCCACAACCAGGTTTTAGATTTGCTTTGAATCAGGTTTTTTTTTTTTTTTTTTTTTGCACGGGGGCACAACCTAAAAATAAAGATTTTATGGGAAACGTTGGTTGTTTTGAAGATTTTATTAATGCACAAATCATTTTTGGGTCGCCGCAAGATCCACGAAGCCGTGGAGCGTAACACCATTAACATAAAAACGGACGCTTTTAGATATTTAAGCAAGAATCTTGTTCTGTGACATGTGAACAAATCAGACCGGTTCAGTGAACTCTCAGTTCATTCAAGAACAGCCCGTGTGTGTGAACTGTGTGTACATAAAGGCACACATATAGTATGTAATTAGCAAAAGAATTGCATGTATTT
>NW_025047807.1:405000-410000 GCF_018831695.1 Puntigrus tetrazona
ATTGAAATATTTTATTCCTTGTGCATTAATTTAAAAATATATTTTATATGTAAATCTGACATAATTATATATAATAAATGTACACAGTATACACATACTGTATAATATTTAAACATTTTTACAGTAAAATTATATTTTTAAAAAAACTAAAAAGTGTAAAGCCAACTGAATTTTTTGAGAACTTCTAGATTTTTTTAAGATTAATTTATTATTATAACTATTCTGATTTACATTTATATATTCTATATAACTATATACATTTTTATAACTATATATTCAGATTTATGTTTAAATGTTCAGAATTATAACTATGTATTCAGATTTACTTCTATATATTCACAATTTACATTTATATATTCAGAATTACAACTATATATTCAGATTTATAATTCAGATTTAAAATTATATAAAAAAACAAAAAAGTGTAAAGCCAACAGAATTTTTTAAGATTAATTTATTATTATAACTATTCTGATTTACATTTATATATTTAAAGTTACACAGTATACACATACTGTATAATATTTAAACATTTTTACAGTAAAATTATATAAAAAAACTAAAAAGTGTAAAGCCAACAGAACTTTTTGATTTATTTATTAATTTATTACAGTAAAATGAACCATTCTGTTGTCTTTAAATTGTTATTTATTTATTTACTTATTTTTTATTTTCCTCTTTTCCTCTTGATGGCACCATTTTCTCAAGTTTGTCCTGTTTAACAATCATACATAGTTTATTTTTTTTAATTAATATCCGCTGCGTGACTTTATTTTTAATTGGCACACACTGGTTGTTATTACTTTTTTATTTAACATTTTGCAACATAATAACTATTATTACTTATAAGTGCATTGAACTGGTTAAAAACAGTGGGAACGCGGCCCATAAAAACCGAAGTAGATGAGATTGGTTTTTAAACTCTTATTTGATTATTTCAGAAAAGGGATATCACAAATGTGCAACCTCCAGCAGTGTCTGTTTACTCTGCAGATCTACGAGATCCCATTTTACGTGGCGTTGGATCACAAGAGAGAGGCGGTCCTGGTGGCCGTGAGGGGGACGCTGTCTCTGAAGGTGAGTTCAACACTCATGATGATCAGAGGAAGAAAGCATACGTGATAAAGCAGTCTTCACCGGCGGTCAGGCTGCTGTTTGCCTAAACAAATCACACTGACCTTTCATTTGCTGCTGTCGAGGTCATTTCATTTTCAAATGAGTCATGTCGTGGATTTTGCATACGGGGACTTTCACTATCGATCATATTTGATTTGAACATTAATTAACCGCGTTCATTAACATGAACTAACAATTACAGCTGTCGTGTATTTTCATTTTAAACACATTTTAATAAATGCTTCCGAAAAAGTGTTTTAAAAATTAAAACTAAAAAAATGTAAATAAAAGTGTGTGTGTGTGTGTGTGTGTATTTATGATGCATGTGTATATTTAAGAAAAAAAAAAAATTATTAATTATTTATTTATTATTAAAAAATTGTTTTTTACATTTTTTAACTTTTAAACATTTTTTATTTTAATAAAAAAAATACAATTAAAAACTGCTATACAATATATAATTTTATAATTTTGATATAATTTGTTTTTTATACTGTTCATAATGTTTTGATTTTTATTTGAAGTAAATCCACTTAAAACCCAAGTTAATTAGTTATTACTATGTGAGCTAATATTTAAAAAAAAACAATAAATGGTGTAGAAATAAATGACAATAGATCTTAATAATAACCGATTAATTAGCTTATTTTGTAATAAACGTGTGTCTTGATGTTGTAATGCCTTCATCAGCTGTGGCATTTAAAAATATGGATTTTAACGGTTTAACATCTTATTTATTTAGCCTATTGATTATTGCCTAAAATGTCAAATAAATATTTGCCGTAGATTTTTAATTTGAATTTTCAGTGGAATCTGCTCTATCAGCCTGATCTCTCTCTCTCTCTCTCTCTGTGTGTGTGTGTGTGTGTGTGTGTGTGTGTGTGTGTGTGTGTGTGTGCGCGTGCAGGATGTGTTGACGGATCTCTCGGCTGAATGTGAGAATGTGTGTCTGTCTGTCGAAGGCGTCTCAGGAACCTGCTACGCTCACAAGGTGACGAAATCCCTCGCTTAACATTAAAATCACGGAGACAGCATAAGCTCTGCATCTCTCTCACCGAAAGCTTATGTCTCCGTCGCAGGGCATTTCTCAGGCCGCACATTACATCTACAAGAGGCTCGTGAACGACGGGATCCTGAGTCAGGCTTTCAGCATCGCGCCGGTGAGGGCGCTCTCTTCCTCCGGGCGCACCGCGAGCGTCAGCAGCTGAATGACGGTGTTTCTTGTGCGCAGGAGTATAAGCTGGTGATCGCCGGTCACAGTCTGGGAGCAGGAGCGGCGTCTCTGCTGGCCGTCCTCCTGCGCAGCACGCATCCCACGCTCGAGTGCTACGCCTTCTCTCCACCGGGAGGCCTGATGAGGTACATCGAATAGCGCCGGCATGATCGGTCGCAACATCCGTATGCTTTGCAATCAAATGCATTTATTTCGATGAGCATAATCGCGATTATTCGTTTTGAAATTTCATTTATAGGAAAGTAGTGCAACTGTTTCACTTACTTCCTTAAAGTATTGTCACTGCTTCAGTTTGAATGCTTTTGACGACATTTGTTAGAAATGTAACACTTTTAATTATTTTGAAACATTTTACCTTTTACTTTGAGGTCACTGAGATCTTACTCGGTTATTAATAAGGGTTCTTATAATGTTGAAAGTGATTTTTTTTTTTTGTTATCTTTTCTAACGTCTTCTTTTTTTTGGGGGCATGTTTAATCAATTGTTTATGCAGTAATAATAGTACAATTAGTATTTATTTTTTAATCTTTAATTTTGTGCAACTTGTGAATGGCAGTGTCTCATTGGTTCCCAAAAACAAATCATAGTTATCTTTAATTTTACCAGTATTGAATGATATAATTTATATTTAATATATTATTATATATAAGTAATAATATTAATATAAAATTAATATTATATATAAGTAATAAAATTAATAATTAAATCAATAATTGCATCCGAAATAAACTTTTTGTTTACATAATATATGAGCAAATCATGCTTATTGTGTATATTTATGTATATATATATAAATACAAACCAATGCATGTGTATATATAAAAAAATTATATATTAAGTGTATTTAGATATAATATAAAATATAATTAGAAAGCTAGCTGGAAAGCTACAGCACTATTAAAAGTTTTAAGCATTAAAAATGTTGTGAAATGAGGAAACAATGCCATAAATGCATTTTCTTTATTAACTAAATGTAATCAGCGTTTGGCGAGACCAAGCTTTGCGTTCAAAACGGCTTTGCAGGTAGGTCCTTGTATCGTTGCACACGTCCAAAGAAAAGAGTAAAAGCACCGTTTTCAGCTTGTCGTCTCTCTCTCTCTCCTCAGTAAAGCGCTGGCCCACTACTCCAAGCAGTTTGTGGTCTCTGTGGTGCTGGGAAAAGATCTAGTACCCAGGTGAGGTTTAGTCAAACGGCCACACGCTCCTCAATCCCACGCTTTCATGTCAAAGTGTGTGTCTATTTAGAGAGCCTCTTTTCGTCTCGGTTCTTCTTGTACAGTCTCGCTTCGTGTCACTTCCTCAAATCGTGCTCGTTGTGTTTTCTGTAGACTGAGTATCCCTAACATGGAAGACTTGAAGAGAAGATTACTAAAAATGGTTTCTAACTGCAGTAAACCAAAGGTAAGGTCCAGCGTTGGGTGTAACGCATTACTTAAAGTACTTGCGTTACGCACTGTAAATAATTCCATGTCATTTTAACTCAAAATATATAGTCTAAAGATAACATTGAAGCCTGTTTGACCCTGTGTGCGCCGGCGCACTCACTTTCAGTTTTTCCTGATTCACAGCGAAACCGTACAGATAAGACTAAAATCAATTGAATCTATAGACGTGAGAAATGCCTCTACTTAAAGCTTGAAGTGCCTACTTTTAAACAAGTTCAAATCTAAAACAAATATTCTCTAGTTAATCCGTATGAAGCCAAACGAGGTACAGTCTTTCCCGACGAACGAATTCAAATCAAATATTATCTGATATTATCTACAGGCCTACTACTAATAGTTAATAACTACAACACTTATCGAGTGACTTAATTACTTTTTAGACAGAGTAATTTAATTACTTTGAATGTAATTAGTATTTGCAATGAATTGCTCTTTGAAACGCTGGTAAGATCGGTTCCTCAGCGGTACGTCCCTGTCTCTCAGTATAAGATCTTGATGCACGGCTGCTGGTACGAGCTGTTTGGAGGGACTCCTGATGATTTCCCCACGGAGCTGGAGAACCGGCGGGAGGAGGCTCTGAGCCAGCCGCTGCTGGGCGAGGAGAGTCTGCTAGTTCAGCGCTCGAACACCTACCAGAGCCTGTCGTCGGACGACTCGCCCTCACACCCCACGCACCTGCCCCTGTACCTGCCCGGACGCGTCCTGCACATCACAGAGGACGGCCCCGCTCGCAGGTCAGCCAGGCGTCTCTTCAGTGGTATTGGGATGCTCTGTTATTAATTACTCACCCTCGTGTCGTCCCCGAACCTTTGAATTCATCAAAAATGTCTTCAGTTGGGTTTCGAAGATGAACGGAGGTCTTACCGGTTTGGAACGACATGAGGGTAATTAATTAGGGAGTAAGTGAATGCATTTTAATTTTTGGGTGAACTATCCCTTTAAGGTCATTGCAGATAGATTACATAGAATATATTTTAATGTGTATATATATATTTAAATTGTAAAACAATTCCTCTGGAAACAGCGCAAGCAGCGTCTTCTTACTGCACTTGAGTTTAAAACACAAGACTGAGAGCAATGAAAACCAGATTAAATATTTAGCATAAGACAGTCTTGATGAAATAGCATACGTTATGCAAACACCTGGTCCTACAACTGATAACTACACGGATATAAAACTACTTTTACTGTAGCATGGCAAATAC
>NW_025047807.1:415000-420000 GCF_018831695.1 Puntigrus tetrazona
AAAATATGTAATGAAGCTAACGCGTTTATGGTCCGCTTGAAAATGTTTATTTTAAGAGCCAGAATAAATCAAACGCTAATAACCACAACCTCACAGTCCGTTTTGACTCGAACGCGGTTCTAAATATTTTTTATTAGCGAATGTCCAACACTAAACGCTTCAGACAGCACCCAAGAATAACGTCTGCCGGTGACGTCATATGAGCAACCGGTTAATATTTACACTAATTTAGGCTTCAAGAGCCTTAGGTGCACAAACCATGCTTCATTTGGAGATCACTTCGCTGAAAGTCATGATAAGCTGCTCAGTGAGTGAGTCAGATGATTCAGTAACTGCTCGGAATGATTCAGTGATTCGTTCAGAAAATGATTCATCAGATCAAACGGGTGTTTAATGAATGTTAAAATAAATAATAAACATTCAAAATAGCAATAAAATGATCTATAAGTTTAATATAATATTTTCATTAAAGCGACGCACATGCAAATGCGTTGTTGAATTGAGATATTAACCCGAAATTTTAGGGGGAAAGTAAATATTAGGTCTCTGCTTTCAGAAAGGTTTTAGAAAGTCCTGCTTTAAAAGAAAAAAAAGACTCCTAAGAAAGATTTCTTTGCGAATCAGGCAAGCCTGCTCACATTGGTCAGATACAGAGCTGTTTAGTGAATGTCTTAAATGACATGCAACTCAAAGATTGGGTATAATATTATTTATATATTTATTTGCGGAGATGCTTTGTTGGTAAATCTGTAAATCCAGTAGTGTAGCAATGCAGAAAAACTACTGAAAACATAGTTTTGTAATGTTTTAGCTGCCGGTGGCTTTCTTTCGCGCTTAAGTCACCTGTTTGTTAGGAAACCAGGGAGACGCTGCCCTCCTTCTGCCGCTGGTCCTCCTTTATGAGCCTGTCCTTCTGCAGCCGTATGAATGCGCTCCCCTCGGAGACGGCTTAACTTTCGGCTCATGTGACTCTTTGTTGGGAGCGAGTGAAGTGAAGAGCCTGCCGTACGAGCATGTGTTCAGCTTTAAACTCCGGCCCTTTGTTTAGTTTGCTCCCGAATCGATGCTGCCCACGAGTCGTCTGTGCTGTCAGTCCTCCACACACTGTCACACACACACACACACACACACAGTCACACTCACACACACCACACACACACACTCACACACACTCACACACTCACTCACTCACACACTCACACACACACACACACACACACACACTCACACACACACACACACTCACACACTCACACACACTCACTCACACACACACTCACACACACTCACTCACTCTCTCACACACACACACACACTGAATCAAGAGCATTAGTTTGGCAGTATAAATGGGAGAGACAAGTAGACTCATAATATTATAAATTATTTAAACTGTTAAAAAGGCTTGACCTCTCATGAGAGAAAACATTTTATGTTTGTGTGCTCAAAAAAAAAATATTAATAATTTTAATGAAACCACCAATTTTGTGAGGGCAACTTTTTTTGTGCAAACTAGTCAATTAGTTATTGACGCATAAAATAAGGGCTCTATGAAATCTTTTTTTTTTTTCTCTTAAATTACATTTCACTTTTTTTTTTCTCCTCTCAAATTAAATGTTTTCCCTATTATTTATTATTTATTTCATGTTAATGGTTTTATTAAAATATTTAGTAACAATTTGAAGTGATTGAAACTCATAAAACTTTAATTTATGAAAATCATTTTTTTTTTTTGAGATTCCGTTTTTAATGATTGGTGTTTGATGACACGATCAATTCCTTTTTAATTCTTTTTTTGGCCAGCAAAGTGCTCTGCGGCGTTCTGCTAAAATTGAAACATGAAAGAAAAAAAAATCGGTATGATGTTTAATAAACTATATAGTTGTTATTGTTTTTGCTTTGAGAATGCATTTATGCGTTTCTCTCCTCGTTTTTGAGCCAAACTTCCATCCCTGGAGAGATGTTGGCAGCTAGTAGTGGAGATCTTTTGAGTTTGTGTTCGTTTCTCAAATGAAATGCTGATCAAGTGATTCACAGGAGATGAAGCTCATGTGACTTCAGAATTCAATAACGGCGCAAATCATAAAGCCCCGAAGAACTGCAACTTGCTTGATGCTGCTGTCTCATCGACAGACGCCGGCTGTGAGATGTTGACTCGAACCTTTATTTGAAGGGATGCTGTATTCTGAGTGTTCACGTGCTTTCTGTTAGACGTTCGCCAGTCGATTAATTGAAACTCTCGGAGTGAGTTAGCGCTTTACCACCAAACAAGTTTCACCTTTTTGTGAGAACGTCGCTTCAGTGCCCCAGGACCTGTTCAAGGAGTGTTGCACTATACGTGTTTTTTCACGCTGTTCTACTGTTTTGCGTCGGATTGCCAGGGTTTTTTTATGGCGCACTGCAGGGTATACATCATAGGAGTTTGTCGATATTTGCAGTATTGATCGGGGCAGACAATTGTGTCAGAGGGCCATTTATAACGCCCTGAGATCCCAACGATCATCATATTGGACTGCTGTGAATATCAACATAATTTGGCATTGAATAAAATCTGCAGTAAATCCAAACACGAATCTTGAATATATTGTTTGCATAAAAGCACTTACGCAGTCTTTGTTCTACAGTGCAATGTTTTTTTTGTTGTTTTAATTGAAAAAGGTTATATTATATAGGTTATATTAAATAGTTTTTTTCTTTTTGTGCAGGCCTAATAAACAATCGGGAATCTTTGCCAAAAGTTTGAAAAGAATCTTGCTATGCAAGTTAGGTTTTATAAACCCGTCCATGTAACAATGCGTCTTTTTAACGGCACAGACATCTTCGACTCTGTCACCCCTTTAAAAACTGATGTTTATTACCGCCGTAGAGCCGTCAAGCGTTCAAGCCCGTGTTTGGTTATTTGTGTATTTAGTCTCAGGTCTGCCGTTTGCGTTTCTTAACTCTGGAAGGAAATGTCAGGGAAGGGCTTTGAATGCACCGGAAGAGGAGTTTCCAGAGTTCCTTTCTTCAGTCAGGATATTTCTGAGGCTCTCGCTCTTTTCTTCTCGGTTCCTGAAGTTACATTGCAGCAATTAGACCTTGACGTGTGCCGCTTTTATAGTGTTGCGTATTTCAGTAGAAAGTGCTCGGTCAACTCTGTCAGCCTCGTTTCCTACGCGCTTTCTGTACAAAATTATATTATAAAGTTACTGTATAATATTTGATAGATGAATTTCTAAAGCCTCTAAATGATCGGCATGATGAAAAATGGTAAACATGTTGCCCACAAATAATCTACCTTCCGTTGCCTGAGTGGATTAAAAAAAAAAGAATAAATAAATTAATAAAAAAATAAATAATAATAATATATATATAATATATATATATATATATATATATATATATATATATATATATATATATATATATATATATATATATATATATTATTATTTTATTTATATATTTTTTTTAATAAAGTGAAACGTCTTTTTATTGTGATTTTGTACAAATATTTCCTCATTATCAAGCAAACATCCAAATAATTTAATATTTCAGAAGAACACTTATGGGACTTAATTAGAATCTTTTTTTTTTTTTTTTTTTTTAAGAGCATTGCTTACAGAAGCTTTATTTTCACGAGCCTCAAACATCTCGCATCTTCTGATGAACGTTTATTTCTTTTATCTCTTATTCATCTTTGGGTTGCGTTTCATTACCTGATTTGATCATTTTATTGTGATGTTTTGTTTTGATATTATATAGGCTATCATTTTATCTAACTATCTGCTTTACCGTGTAAATATCAGCATCTCCACTTAATAGTTTGCTCAGTTTGAATCTCCGACGAACATTGTTTTCATCTCCATTTTGTTATATGATATGAGCACTTAAAAGTCAGATGATCGACAATGACGTGCAACTTTATTTTCCTAACACAAAGTTACGGAAGACCTCATTGGCAGCCATTATAAATTCCAGATTTAAGCATTTCCTGCTGCCTTTTTAACACACGTTTGCAAGATTTATCACTCTGTCCATGCCTGACCTCATGTGTCTCTGCCTAACCCAGTTCAGAGCCAATGAATCCATGCATAACGCTCAGCTCAGATAACCGAAGCGAGGAGCTGCCGCGCTCCGAGCGAAACCCCGCAAGCGCGGCGTATCTCGTGGCCGTCGTGAGCGGTGGCTCTGAGCCCGGAGGAAGTGCAGTTGACTTAAAGAGAGCTCTATCAATAGAGTGGCGCTACACAGCAGCCTCTATCTGTGGCGGCACAATGGGGATATTATGTGGAGCGAGAGCCTGAAGTCTGTATGCAGCCAGACGCTCTTCCTCTGCTCAGCTGTCATATGAGCGCTGTCCTCCGGATCATATGATGAACGTAGATGCTTGTGGCTCTTCGGCCGCTCTCAGACTTTTTCGGAGTGGCTTTCAATCGGTCACGCATGAGGACTTCCTTCGAAATGGCAAACTTCGGACTTGTCGTGTAGATAAGAACGAGTTCATTATGTTTTAAAACGCGTGCTCTGGCTGCTAATGCTTTTATATCAGGTTTTCTCCAGTTTGGTACTACAGTCACAAGTCTGTGTTTCTCATGCAAACTGTGCATGTTATTTCTAACCTGCATAATCCATCTTGGCACGCTTTCCACTAGGGCTGCATGATAAATCGTGTTAATCGTGATCACAATTTCTCGATTTATTAACCATAATCGCCTTAAGTGTTTTTCCATTGCCTATTTATTGTAAAGTAGTTTCAGATTATTTTTTTTTTTTTGACATTTGCATGCCTTACTAACAGGCCCCTGCTAGCTTTTATGGTTGCCAGATGTCAAGCAATAAACCCCTCCCAGTTTTTTAATAAAGCAGTACCGTTTCTGTCCATTTGATTACTTAATTTACTTAAACCTGGCAACCATGAAGGGAAAAAAACGCTACAAAAAATGTACATTTTGATTAATATCATAATTGCTCGAATAACTCAATACAAAATATAAATACTAACAATACTACAATAACTTCTT
>NW_025047807.1:430000-482500 GCF_018831695.1 Puntigrus tetrazona
CGTTCTGCTGTTGGTGCATTATTCCGTCTCTACCGGCCTGCCCGCCATCACACACTCCCTTCCCCGCATCAGCAGGTACGCAGCTGTAGTGTGCGCACGATAACCTAGTTTCTTTTTCACCGGCTGTGACATATATCCTCTCATTTCTGTCAGTCTGTGCTCGTGTGTTACTGCATTGCTTGTTCTTGGCGTGTGTGAGACTAGTCGAGAGAGAGTTTAGTAAACGGGAGTGGATCAAGCGTCGACGCGAACACAGTGCCGGGTTGTGTCTCTGGTGCTCTGTCGGAGAAATGCGTATCATCGTCTCAGACAGATTGTTTATTCTGTGTGGCTTCACTTTGTTCTGTACTTCCATGCTTCCTTCGCGCAACTAGACTTGCGTTCAGCTGCAATCGGACACCTGATATTGTTTGCTGCTTTGAAGAGCGTTCTTCTGTTGATTTTGTTTGGAGATGTTAAGCAGGTTTGGTGTTTGTAGTGCTGCGTTCGGGTGATTGGAATTATAAAGCGTTCACATTGTAACCTGAGCTTTTGTATTTAAAATTAAAAAAAAAAAAAAAAAAAAGTCATATAGTATGGCCTTCACTATAATATATAATATATTTTTAAATGTATACATCAAGGATGCACTAAATTGATCAACGTTTTATAATGTTACTAAAGATTTAACGCTTTAAAGTTTAAAGCCAGGTTTTGGCTCGTAAGTGAAAATTGTAGAAACCTGACCATTCATTTTCCTTGACAAAATAAAAATCTAAATAGAAAAATGAATTTCTTAGTTTCTGCATGTTTTGATGAGTGGCTTGTTACAGGGCAAAAAACAGATTTGGGTTGTCTGGTAATGACAACCACATCACCTCAATACTGTGATTTAAAAAAAATATATATAAATATATGATTTTTAAGGTGCCTATTTGTGTGAAAAATTCATTATAAATGCTCACATGCTATAGCTTACTCGCAAATATATTTATACACCCGTAATACTGTAATAATGGGAATTTCCCACGTTTCTGCCACTTTACCATGGTGCAGTAAGTGTTATTACAACAAATCCATGGTAAATGATGGCGACGTGTAGTTTCTCATGTCTGGCTATAAACTGGTTTAAATCACAGAGTCGTTGGAGTTAAAGCGCTGGATCTCACAGCTCTGTTTAGTGCTGGCGTGACCGAGTAAACTCATCTGCTCTGGTGAGCTCGCGACGCGTGGTACTTTGAACTGTGACCCGAGCGGATAAACGGTCCATGTGGAACGATTCAAATGAGTCGCGCTTTTGGTGCATAAACATTACATTGAACGCATATCGTTTTATCGAAGAAAATTATGTGATAACTATCGCCCAGCATCCTGCTGTTAACTACCTCCAACTCATCCTGACTCCAGAGAGCGGATAGCTTTGGTCTGTGGCAAGAAACGCTTGCTTTCTGCGTTTTGATTAAAAGGGAACATTTTTATCTTCTTGCTTTTGAAGCCTTCAGAGATGAATCTTTTTCATCTAGCTGTTCTTGCGCCAATGCAAACATCACATTAGTTGCTTTTGACCGGTTTCTTTCGCTTCTGGCTCTGCTTTCTGAATAAATAATCAGAAACAGTAACTGCCTGTGCTGTAATAGCTCTTCATGAATTGAACTTCGGACCTGAGGTTCCACAACTCCTTTTTATTGCTATGACGTACGTGTCTGTCACTACGTGTTCTCTGACGTGTTTGATTACCCAAGGTTTTGCCCTCCACATCGGTATTAATGTACGTTAGAGCCCTCCCTGATGAACAAAGCTCTGACATGCATGCATTTACGACCTTGTATTTTTACTTGACGCACATCACTGAGTTGCACTCGACTTCAGGGATGCTTGTTCCTCGATACAGATACGAAACGTCTGATTGGTTGCCTCATTGTGGATTTTCGTGGTAGTAGTTGGATTCACACTTCCTCAAATTTGGTTCTTGTTTCCAACCTGTACTTTCCTTTTTCTTACTGTACTGTTCCAGCTGAATAGAGTGAATCCTGCTCGTGTGAGCAGATCCGCTCTGAATGTGCAGTCAGCAGGTTCAGGCTCTGAATGCAGCTCCATGGCAACCAACAACAGGAAGACAGACAATCGGAGAAGACAAAAGAAAAGTCCCATCAATCAAACGCTCCTCTGCTCTCCTAGAGGAGCTCTGGTTTTTGTCCTGTTTGCCAAGACACCAAAAAATTCTCTTGAGACATGTATAATGATCAGAAGAGCATAAAGACTTGTATATTGGTTTGTTGGCAACACCCTAGTTAGTCCCTGGTCCAAAGGCCTTAGAAACCACTTATGACATATTGGGAGAGTCTGGTATTGTCAGTCTGGGCAGCTTTCTGAGGTTTTTCTTGTAAAAATGCATTGAAAATGGTTTCAATTCCACCCTAATCCTGATATTAAATTGGTGAAAAGCATGCCCAGTTCATTTCTGGATTAATCTAAATACAGAACATTGTGATCTATAATGTTCGCTTTTTAGTTCATAATCTGTTATTGTTGTTGCTCATACTTCTTACACCCAAAATGCCCAATAGACACTTGCACTGAGATGTTGAAGAATCAGAAAGTCATGCAAGTTTGCTTTTTTGACTTGGTTGCTTGGTTGATATCTGAATATCTAGACGTTATGTAATCTTTAAGGTTTCGCGCTTAAGTGTCCATTTGTATGTTTTGTGTGTTTTCAGGAAGGAGCGTCCGGTCTCTCTGGGTATTTTTTCATTGCCAGGAAGTGATGTGATGACTCCCGATCTGCACAGGGAGACTGTGGAGACCCCAGGAACAGACACATGGAGATATAACAATCTCAGCCACCCACGCTCCAACGCCAGCCTTAAGGTGAGAAACACACCGATTTAGATTGATCTGGATTACATCCCTAGTTTGGGAGCTATTGGAAAAAGTGTTTAAACAAAAACAAAAAAAAATAGAAAAACACTTAAAATCTTCTTAGGGAGTAGGGCTGTTTGGACAGTTCATTTCTAAAGTAACCAATATCAATTATTAAACCCCAAGATCATTTTTTTTTAGTTTTATGTTGATGTGTGAATGAACTGTAAGAAAATATTACTTCGGGTACACATGCCATCCATATATATATTTATATATCCCACCTTTCTTACACATTAGCATTGTGTAGTTCGTCTTACTACAGTAAATCTATAGCAAATTATGACAATTTGTAGATGGAAAAGCCTTTTGACTGCAAGTCTCAAGTATTCAAAAATACAAAAATGAATAATCAAATGTAAAATACTTCAGCATATATAGGCTTCAATGCTAATATTTAACTTTTTAGTTACTAAAGCTACAAAAGTCCCTCAGTCAGGAGCATTGTGAGATTTATTTATTTATTTATTTTTATTCTTATTTTTTCTTTCTGTTGTTTTATTAATACTAAGCACACAGTCGCAGCAGGATATTAGCCCACTGTCACTTTAAGGCTGCACATATCCAATGTACTATTACATGTGTGCGCTCTTTCTCAATAGTTTGTTCATTTATTACATGACCACCATTTTGCATGTATTTGACCATGTAGGAACACAGCTTGACCTAAAGTTTACTTTATGTCTGTGTTTTTCTGGAGCTCAAGCACAGAAATCTTCCTAAAAATAACGGTTTTATTGCACAGCCTTATGTGTATCCGAATGAATGGACATCAAATCAGATCAAGAGCTTGTTAGTCTCATTGAATTTTAAAATGTATGCCAATTCCCAGCTCCACTAGTGAACCACCAGGTTGTCGTTGTCAGTGCCGTTCGCATCAGCACTCAGAGCAGGCTGTTATCTGCTTCCCAGGAAGTGAACATGGGTTAGGGGGAATAAAAGCGACGAGAGGGTATCGAGAGAGTTTCCCCCTCTGAATAGATCTGAGCAGAACATATGTTAAAGAAGCCTGAGCGGCGCTGCCAGCGGGAAGGAAGCTCATTCTGAGGGCCTGCTGTGCCCTGCATGCTTAAACGGAGCCCTAACAGAGCCAAGGACCAGACAAACGGGCCAAGGCTGATCCAGAGTCAGCTCTCAGCGTAACAAAACATGCTCTGGAACCTTCCATCTCCCATAGAGATACATGCACTAGGCCCCTTCATACATATTCATGTTAATGAGGTAATCGTTTGCAGTCAACCTCTCCCTGCCGTGTTAATGTTCACAACCCTCTCAAAACTCAACACAAACAAACGGTTCTCCCTACTTTGAGAAACAAATGTAGAGGTTATAGAATCTGCCATTGGGGAAAACCCATCTTGACCGACCACTAGATTGACCCGAATCCTTTCCGCTCCCCGATTCACATTGATTTTGTCTGCCACGATGGCAACATCAATCTCTCACATCCTAGAATAGACTGACCTTGAAGCCCGTCTGATGCAGGAGTTTTTGAAGGATGGCGGTCCTATTTCAGCTCTCCGTAACAGAGTGCTTTACTGCTGGATGATGTGTGATGAGGATTTCTGCTTTACTTCTGTACCAGCTCAAGATTTCATTCTTTTCCATTTTATCTGCGCTTCCTCACAGTTCAACATCTCACTATTTTTCATATACCAAATATTTCTTATATATCTTACACTTAATTCTTGTTTGTGTGCAAAAATATTCTTGACTTGGCTTTTTCTGTCATGATTTAACCTGCTTACTCTTTTATATTGATCTTGAAATATATGAGAAGATAATTTTATTTTGTGTGACATCCAGAAGATATAGACATTATAGCCACACATTAATTAACTAAAATAATTTTTCTCTTGTATCCCTGTAATTTTTTTCCAACTTGGTCATAGAAACCATCTGCGTTCCATGAAGAAAAAATAATAAATAAATATACACACACATAATTCTACAATGCTTTCCCATGATTGTGAGCACATTTACTAATTTAACCTCATTTTAAGTTTTATATATAATATAATATAAACTCAAAACTTGTGATTGAATAGTAAGTAGCAGATCATTTTAATAAGAAAAATGTAACTTGCATACAATATTTTTTCTTTTAAAATATACAGTGTTTTATGATAATCTTTATATAGTGTGCAAACAGCATTATTTGTTTTGGCCAAACTAAACATGAACCCTCTTTACAAGAAAGCGCAGAGCTGTAGGTGCTACGCCAGACAAAAACAGCCCATCTTATCGGTTTATAAATAATATCTTTGCTTCATTGGCGTTACTGTCATGACTCATTGATGCATTCATCAGTCTGATGTCAAAAAGTTGTGAAACTCGAGCCTTTTTTTTAATGCATAGTCTTTTGACTTGTGAAAGTCACAGCAGGTGTACATGTAGATCGGGGAATATTTGATTTCTCATAAGACCCCATCAAGGCCAGTCGTGAGTCACCCGAGTTTCAGAAGCACAAAGGATCCATCAGACTCCCACTGTGGACTGATACAGACTGGCCTTTGTGCAATCCGTGACTGTGCATTTCTCTCCATATCATCCCCCAGAATCTCAGAGCTGCTGCTTCTGAGAGCGATGAGAAACTAGGCCGTGACTTGCTGTCAGCCTCTCCTCAGGTTAAACCGCTCTGAACTGCCACATTAAGAAAAGTGGGCGCATGCTGCCATGGAAACCCGAGAGAGCACGGGAGCATCTTGCAGCCTGGGTTTTGTATGTGCGCATTTTGTGCTCCTGTTGGCTCGTGTGCATATGTCAGGGGGAAGAAAGAGCGCTTTGAAGTTTGTGCTTTCCAAACAGGAGTGTAAAACCTATTATCGGTTCCTGCCGCTCCCTGCGGATTAGTTGTACTTCCATAACCGATTGATTTTAATGAGAGCTTTTTATAGAGCCCGGTCACCAGGTGTAGCGCTGTTTGAAAAGTCACATTAATAAAACATCTCATTATCTGAAGAGCTGGAGGGCAGCTGCCTCCGAGTTTGAAAACTGGCCTCACAATTTGTCGCTATACAGTTTTTCCTCTTGTGTAGACAAACAAACATTTTTACTCATGCATCTTCGGATATTCTTGGCCAATAGAGAAAGACGTTTAGAGCACGTGAGTGTTCAGGCTCATTGGAAAAACTTCAAAAACTATCTGTCTGTCTCTCTCTCTGTCTCTCTCTCTCTCTCTCTCTGTCTCTCTCTCTCTGTCTCTCTCTCTCTCTCTGTCTCTCTCTCTCTCTCTCTCTCTCTCTCTCTCTCTCTCTCTCTGTCTCTCTCTCTCTGTCTCTCTCTCTCTGTCTCTCTCTCTCTCTCTGTCTCTCTCTCTCTGTCTGTCTCTCTCTCTCTCTCTGTCTACAGGTCTCTGTCTCTCTCTCTCTCTCTCTCTCTCTCTCTCTCTCTCTCTCTCTCTCTCTCTCTCTCTCTCTCTGATTCTCTGTCTCTCTCTCTCTCTCTCTCTCTGTCTCTGTCTCTGTCTCTCTCTCTCTGTCTCTCTCTCTCTCTGTCTCTGTGTCTGTCTCTCTCTGACTCTCTCTCTGTCTCTGTCTCTGTCTCTCTCTGTCTCTCTCTCTCTGTCTGTCTCTCTCTCTCTCTCTCTCTCTCTCTCTCTGTCCTTTTTCCTTTCCTTGTTCCTTCCTTTTTTTTTTTTTTTTTTTGGTTTTTTTTGTCTCGTATTTGCTTTTGCAATCTGGAGATGCAGTTAAAAATGTGATACCGTATTAACCTTTTTGGTGCTTTTCATTTCCAAACGGTCATGATACGTACAACAACAAGCTTGAAAAAATATGCCAGATTTGTATTCATCTGTTTTGGATAAAACAAAATGCTTTTTTTTCCTCCCATCATCATCACGCACTGAACATTTCACTTTGATGCAATATGATTTTTGCATAAATGTTTCCAGAGACACGTTTTCCCTGTTTTGATGTTAAGGTGCCACAGAAGTTAATCACAGTGGCGTTTAAAGTCAAAATGTCATCTTTTAAATACACGAACCTGGCATTATTGCATGTTGTACATTGTTCTGTTACAGAATGGAAGAAAATGTATTAGCATTAGATCACGTTATATTTACATATGATGTGATCATTTTTAAACTTAAATTGCTTCCAGTGGTGTCGCAGTTGACTTATTTGTTTCTGGTTTGACTCGGAAAAGCATCACATTACTGAAATTAAAATGGGCTCCCGTTGTAATTTCATGTTGATTTTGTAAAGCTTTAGTTCAATCATTGTCCGTTTTAAAAACACACAAAGTAAGTTTCCTATTAACCGTCTGTCCTGCTTTTTTGATTGACCACGGGAGACAGATTATGTGTAATCCTGGCCTACAGTTCATTTTACTCTATTTACAGTTTAATCTGGATTTGATTTGACAAGCAGCCTCCTCCCGATGCTTTTTGGGGAAGGACTGGCCCGATTTTCTTTTTATATAATGCAGTTCCCATCATCCATCTGGCCCGAGTGCATGACAAACAGAAACGAGGGGCAGCGGTGTCGCCCTAACTGTGTGTTGCTTACTGTACGTTTCTCTCTGGGCAGCTGGAGGCGGATGAATCCCTCAGGAGAGGGGATGGTAAGAGTTCACAGGAGAATCTGGAAGCCCAGTGGAGCGACTCCAGTAAGGTAGTCCCGTCTGCTAGTCCTGCCATAACCTCAGTGGCAGCCGCAGTGCAGCGTAGTGTGTAGTGTGCTCTGTTTGGCTCGTCTCCACACCCCTTACCGTTTATGTATGGATAGTGAAAAGTGCATTCGTAGTCCACAAACTGCTGCCTGCAACCACACGCTAACATTTAAAAACGTTTAGCCCAACTCGTGGGAGCGAGTACTAAATGAATAGCTTATAGCTTCTACCAAATGCGTAGTCAATATCCCTGGTGATGTTGGAGTTAAGCTGTATTTTTGGTTGCAGTCAGCATCTGTGTGGTTGACCTTATTTGCTTGAAGTTTTCAGTGTGGTCAAAATAATATTCCCGGTTATTTTCAACTTTTCAAAAAGGCAACCGTGTAAACAGGTGCTTTTATGTCCTTTAACAAAGCTTGAAAAATCTCTATTTAAAGCTTCACTCTTTGTTCATTTGTGCTGGGAAAAAGGCCAGTAACTTCTTGTGAATAATAACCTGGAATATTTAAGTTTATATATTGTTTATAAATTCCAGCTAAATCGTGTGTGTTTTGTGTCAGTGTTTTTTTTTTTTTTTTTTTTCCCCTCTCAAATTCTGTATTTTCTGTTGGTTCAATATAAATGTTCAAAATGTATGCTTTAATCATTTTTTGTTTGCTGTTTTGTTTTCTCTGATCATTTAGATTTTGCTTGTTTTTCTGCTAAGTCTCTTCTGCCTACCAAGACGACATTTATTTGTTAAAATGCAGTAAAACAGTGAAATGTTATTACAACCTAATTATTATTAAAATTAAGAATATTTTGCAAAATTGTAATTTATTCCCACAATCAAAGCTGAATTTGCAACATCATAACTCCATTACTATTCAGTGTGTCATGATTCTTTAGAAATCATCCTGATTTGTTGATTTGCTGCTGAAGAAGCGTTTCTGATTATCACCAATGTTAAAAACAGGTTTCTGTGCAAAAGATCACCCTTTTTTTCCTTTTTTCTTTAAAAGAACCGCTTTATTTTAAATATTTGCAATTTTATTGTTTACTGACCGACACTCCTAAACAATTTAACGAGTCCTTGATGAATAAAACTTAATTTCTTTAAAAAAAATAAAATAAAATAAAACATTTTCTTAGCAAACTTCTAGCATGCAAGTGAAGATTGTGCAGTTGTCAACATTTGTAGTGCATCAAAAGCCTTTCGTCAAAATGCGTCCTTGTCTTTGATGACAACTTTGAACTTTTTTTGATCCACTTCAAACGTTGACTAATGTACATCTCTGCTATATAGCATGATCAAGGTTCACAAAACCTATTATCAAATCATTCTGAACGAATCCGCATGCAGTCTGTCCTTGTCTCAGGACAAGAGCGTGGTGTGCAGAGCATGAGGTGATGATATTGTGTTAGTCTTACGATTTATGTGAACCGTGCCCAGTCTCATTTAGCACATTCGTGCGAATGATCGCGGTTTATTCATAAATATTGATGTGGCTTATTGCTCATTCCGCTGGTAATGCTTCATGGGTTTGTTTTCAGGATGAGCTCTCTGATGCCGGCAGGGGAGAGTCCAAATCCGACACCCCCATGTCTGCTGCGACGTCGGACGTAGTGATGGAGTCTGTGGACACACCGCGGACCGAGGAGGCCGAGGGTTTAAACAGAAACCTGGACTCCAGCAGCGCTAAACCAGACAGCAGCAAGAACATCAGCGTACAGGACGCTGTGGCATTAGAAACGCCATCTTCAGGTGACAAATGCAGTTCGTCTCCTTCCCATTTAAAGGTGCACCAGTCGATTTTTGCCAAACGATGCTGATCTCTGAAAGCACCAAAATAAACAATTTTAATTTGGAGTCTCCACCCCATACGTACACAATCATGGCAATAATGATCACCGAAACGAGTGAAGATGACACTAGGGCTGTCGCGAAAATCACAATATTACTCTATTATTGCAACCTTGTGGTGCAGAAATGAAACTGCATTGACTGACAGCCCATCTAGAAGTGAAATATCAACTACAAAAATTGAGTCTGATTCAAGGATGTGTGTGTGTGTGTGTGTGTGTGTGTGTGTGTGTCTCTCTCTCATAATGTGATTGCAGTGTTGTGTATATATTATCAATAAGTGCAGCTTTAATGCTTTGCTTTCAGCTTGATTCTGGGTTCCCATTGGTTTTTAAGCCTTGATATTTGGTTTAATCAAATTTAAATCAATAAAAAGCAAAACAATCTGAAATGCACAATTTATTTTATATTTTACAAAATTAGGTTTACTTCTTGACCTACTTAGGTTTTCAAAAAACGGTTTGGATATGATTACATATTTTACCACTTATTCTCCATAAATGGTACAGTGACTCACTTAAATTGATGACATCTCCCCTATTTGCACCAAAGCCTCTAGTGAGAAAGTGAAAAGAATGCAATACATCGATGAATTTGAACGCATCTGACCATTTGAAACATGCCTAAACGATACGTTTTTGGCTCAGGAGCCGATCAAAGTGAGAGCGCGGAGCGGTCAGAGGTCCAGGCGATCATTGAGTCCACACCAGAGCTGGACATGGATCTGAGTGGATGCAAAGGATCCAGGTGCGTCCTGATTCAAGCACAGTACTTTATCACACGCACCCAACGGCTTGTATTTTCCGTTCTCGGAGGATCTTTATTCCATACACGCTTGTTTAGCAACCATCTGGACGTTGTCCGGCGAAACAGCTTTCTCTCTCTTATGTCTGTTCTTGGTTGTGGTTCGTCTCCAGCACTCCCACTAAAGGCATCGAGAACATGGCCTTCGACCGTAACACGGAGTCTCTGTTTGAGGAGCTCTCATCAGCAGGAACCGATCTCATTGGAGACGTGGATGAAGGCGCTGATCTGCTGGGTAAGTTCTCAGACAACCAGAGCTCAGATCTGCCTTAACCTGAGAGAACCAACACTCATAAAACTTCTGTGGCTTTCTTTCTTTACTAAATGATGGATTTTAACCAATATCGTGGCCAGTCATCAATATAGTAAAAGTGAATGAGTTTTAAAGCTTTTATGCTGGATGAAAGATCGAATGCTCAAGATCTGTGGAGGGGGAATTTATCAGCGAAGAGATGTCACTAAAAGACTGTTTGAAAGCGCATTATTCAGTTCAGGTTGTTAATTAAAATTAAATTAAACGCGTTTATATGATCAAACTGAAAATATAAAAACGTAGCTTATTTTATCATTTTCGTTTAGGTAAACGTAATATATTGCTGCACAGGCGTATTTAAAAAAAGAAAAACAAATAAAATGACGAAAACGATAAAAACTGCTAAAACTTCGAAATTAAAATATTGATTAAAAACTAAATAAAGGCAGGTAATATCTAATGTCAGATGCACTAAAAATGCTTTTACAATTAAATATGAAAAATTTGAAATGCAAAATTTTCAGAAATGTAATGCAAAAAAAAAAAGTATAAATAAAAATAAACTTTTGAGATCTGTGGAAGTCCAAATTGCATGATTTGTGTGTAAGTGTGTCTGTTGCTGGATCCTTTTTCCTTCATGTCACTCTCTTCTAATACTGGAGACATCTGCCATCAGTTAGTTTTATTCATCATCTTTTTTTTTTAAACCCATCGTTCCTGACATTCACAGCCCATCTAATCCTGTTGTTTTTCCTCCATGTTTGTGGCGCTTCACTTGTGGCTTCTTTCTTTCCCCCAGACGAGTTCTCCGGTGTGTATGTTTACACTCCTCTTTATTTTGTCCTTTCGTTTTCATACACCGTATCCTCACCAGGTGCGACAAAAAAGAAAGACTGGATTAGCAAATGTTTTTTTGTATTGCATCTGGTTAAGATACAGTGATCTTTGCTAGTTTAGTGTTATTCTTATTTATTTTGGTCATTGACTGACCCTTTCCTTGTTTTTTTTTTGGTTTGCATGCCAATTTTAGACCTTAATTTCTTTGGTAAGCATGATTTCATGATCTTTTTCTATTCTCCAGAAAAGTTCTCTGTTTTTTATAAATGGTCAATCAGCATTCGTGGGCTTCTCAGAGATCTGTGCATGAGTGTGTATATATATTTTATCAGATGAAATCTGCTTTGTATTTGTGTCGTGTAGGTATGGGCCGTGAAGTCGAACACCTGATCCACGAGAACACACAGCTCCTGGAGACAAAGTAAGTCAATATATGGCATTAGTATGTGATTTGGAAAACGCCAAAATTCACATTTAGTCCAGATTGACTCCACATGCAATGCTTCTACTGCCATCTGCTGCTTTAAAGGAGTTACAGCGACGCTTAAAAGAGGATCACAGCAACCGGACTGATTAAATTAAAGACATTTTCACTCACTACTGGGTTGTGATTCTTTTAACTATTCATTCAAAATACCTGCTTCATGAGTGAAATATGACTGAAGCCGCTGTATGTTTGTTGTCTGTCTTAATACAGTCAAGCAGTATAAATATGTAATATCTGTATGCAGCACGAAAAAAAAAAAGAAGCAAACTAATAAAACGCATACTGTAGATTTAGTTGTGTCTAAATGCTATGCACAGACAGGAGACAAAAATAGTTCTGTTTCTGAGAGCTGCGTGGCTGTGTTTGCAACAGGAACGCTCTGAATGTGGTGAAGAACGATCTGATCGCTCGCGTGGATGAGCTGGTGTGCGAGAAAGACGTTATTCAGGGAGAGCTGGAGGTCCTGAGACAGTCCAAAGACAAACTGGAGGACAAGAACAGAGAGCTGGAGGAGGAGCTCAGAAAGTTAGTCATTGGACACAGACGCGCATATCAGCAAACACGCTTATTATTCATTTATTTTTGTGACGCTTTGTGTGTTTTTGTCTAGAATCCGAGCTGAGCTGGAAGAAGCCAAAGTGAAGACGAAAGAGGATGATGATGTAAGACAGAGTTTGGATCAGGATTGCAGAGCATCAGGCTCCTCACGGTTCCTTTAGATTTCAGTTCAGGAAGTCGAGATTTAATGCCAAAACCGTTTTTGATGCAAATGAGTCGGTGTTGGCGCGATACAAAAATTTCAAACTAATTTTAAGGCAGAAAATGCATTGATTAAAAAAAAAAAAAAAAAAAAAAAAAAAAAAACTGCATTGTAAAATATATTTTTTTAGATAATAATTATCGTAATTTTGCTGCATTAGAAATATGCATGACTTAATTTTTCCTTATCAATTAAAATTAAACTGCTGTCTGAGATTCAGTAATAATTATAATCCAAGGCAGAAAAAATGCAATATTTTAATGTAAATTCATTGTTTTGTGTATGTGTGTGTGTTTATTTATTTATTTATTTATTTATTTTTACTGTAGCAAAATTGCAATATGGTTTGAAGTTGTTTAATGCTGTCTGACATTGAGATAAACACAGTGATGTTTCTAAAACGGAAATATATTACTATTGTAATGCAACTGCACTAGAAAATAAATATTTAGCATAACAAATCAGTGAAATGCTGCATGAAATTGGGGAAATTGTGCAAACGTGAAACACAAATGCGTCACAAGTTCATCTTGTGTTCCCCAGTACATGTTAAACGGAGGTATTGTACACAATACTGTTTGAAACGCTCAGGGTTACTGATCTGATGTGTTTCTCACAGAGCGACGTCCCGACAGCCCAGCGGAAGCGCTTCACGCGGGTGGAGATGGCCCGGGTCCTGATGGAGAGAAACCAGTATAAAGAGAGACTGATGGAGCTGCAGGAGGCCGTCAGGTGGACCGAGATGATACGGTCAGTCGCTGTAACCCATTCGGCGCTCCGGCCCTCGCCGCTCTTCCCTGCATCGACTCAAGAGTGTGTTTTGTTCAATGCAGAGCATCCAGAGAGAACCCGGCCTTGACTGAGAAGAAAAAGTCCAGTATCTGGCAGTTGTAAGCAACCTTTTCCCGTCCTCCTCAAAGTTTGTGTTCTATTAGTTTGTGCGGTTTGGCGTTCAAACGTTGTTTTTCCCCCTCTCATTTTATGTCCCTCTTTTTATTTGTTTTCCTTCTAGGATGTAGGTAAATCTTAGAAATCCTAGTAAATCTTGCACTTGGTTTGATCCTCGAATCCAAAAATGTGTTCTTGGACATGGGAATGGTGTTTCTTTAAAGCTTTAACAGCGATATAACAAAAGCGTAACAGGAATTTACAGCCAGACCGTTACATTACATTAAACTTTACTAATGCTCAAGCGTTTATTACACTTGTTTTTAAAGGACTTGGCACGTCGGTGTCAGCAAGCGGCCTGCGGGGGCTTGTTTTTGTTGGTTTGAAATGCCATTCCCGGTCATGCTGATCTAGCTGGGGTTTTGCATTTGGGGGGCATTTAAGGTTTTGCATCTATTTTAAACCCATTCATTCTCCTCTTGTGTGCTCCTTTGTTTTCTGTAACCCCGTTCGTGTTGTCCTGTGTGTTTGCAGAAGGTGTGTTGGGTCAGGGGACAGAGCTTTTCTAAACAGATTTCGGATGTGTTAGGTCTTGGAACGCGTGCAGAAAGATTTGCATGGCATGGTTTGATGAAGGACAGTAATAGAAGAGCTTCATTCATGACTTTCAGGGCCCTTAGGATAGATGGATGAATGGATTGATGTATATAGCGCTTTTAAGAGAGAACAGAGGGATAGTATTGTAATAAGATTAAGCACTTAATTTTAAACCCGTTCATACCCATTACATAAAAAAAGACCAAAATATTACATCATAGCATTGATTTATTTAAATTGTTTCTGATATGTTTATTAAACAATTTTTCAGAAAGGTTATTTTTTATTTACAAGCTAATTTTCTTTTTAAATTAGTTTTAGTTTTTTACTATTCACTAAATTCAAAAGGCTTTATATATATATATATATATTTCTTTTGAAACTCTTCTGCTCACCAAGGCTGCATTTATTTGATCAAAAATAGAAAAACTGTAAATATTTAAAATATTATTACAATTTAAAATATTAGTTTTATGTGAACATTAGTTGATTCCTGTGATCAAGGCAGATTTTTTATTTTATTTTAATTTTTTTGCATCAATACTCCAGTCTTCAGCGTCACACGATATTTCAGAAATGATTCTAATATGCATTTTTGAACATTTTTTTATTATTATCGATGTTAAAAGCGGCTGTGGCTCTGAATATCGTTGCAAATACCACGGTACCATTTTTACTTTTCAGGATCTAAAAATTTGAGGAATAAAATTCAAAAGAACAGAATGTATTTGAAATAGATTCATTTGCGTAAATATAAATATAAATGTCTTTTTCTGTCACTTTTGATCAATTTAATGCATTACTTATGAATGAAAGCATCCCAAACTATTGAGCAGCAGTGTAGTACAGAAAGGAAGGGTTATTTTCAGTGATGTGCGCTGTCTGCATGTTTTGGTCGTGGTTTAGATGGTTTCTGACAGTCGGGTCAGTGGTTTATCGCAGGACTGTGTGAAGGGCTTGGCACATGTTTGTGACGTGACCCTACAACCCCATAACGGTTAACCTTTGACCTCTAACTGCTGCTGCGCTTGTGTCCGCATATGAGTCTCTGTGTCTATGTCTCTCTGCCCACGTCCCTCAGTTTCAGCAGGCTCTTCAGCTCTTCGTCCAGCGCCGCCACGAAAAAACCCGAGGCGCCGGTGAACATGAAGTACAACGCTCCCACCTCACACGTCGTCCCTTCGGTGAAGAAGAGGAGCAGCACGCTCTCTCAGCTGCCTAGTGACAAATCCAAAGCCTTCGACTTCCTCAATGAGGAGTGAGTGACTTCCTGTCCGTGCGAAAGCAGCTCATGAATCCAGTGTTTTCAGCGTCGGTCTTTGAACGATTGCATAAACGCGCTCACTTGGGTCAGAATCCCAACTATCCTCATGAATGCAGTGATTTAGGTCTTAAGAGAGGGTGAACGGATGAAAAAGAAAATGCGTATGTAACAGTATTTTGGATCTGGACTTCGTTCTTAAAGGTGAAGCTGTCCAATATTCTCCATTCATATGGAGAAGTCTTCCATTGCTTAATAATTTTTGCACCTTTAATAAGAAATTTAAAAATTATTCATAATGATATTTATATCTATACTTGGTACACGTTAATTATCTATTTATTGATCTATCTAAATATAATTAACACAGTTAAGATTAATCCTTTTTTGTTATAGTGTATGTAATGTATATGTTTCTTATTTATCATGCATATCCCTATTGCTTGCAAAAAAACTACCTCGTGATTATATATCGTTATTGTAAAAAAAAAAAGTTTAGTCATATCTTATTTACTATGTGATGTTACTTTTGTAAACTCTACATTTTGGCCTTTTTTTTTTTTTTTTTGTGTGTGTGTGTGTGTGTGTATACATATATATATATAGGTGTATATGTATGTGTATATATATATATATATATATATATATATATATATATATGTATATATGTATGTATATATATATATATGTATGTGTGTGTGTGTGTGTGTGTGTGTGTATATATATATATATATATATATATATATATATATATATATATATATATATGTGTATATGTATGTGTGTGTGTGTATATGTGTGTGTATGAAATCATTACTGTAGTAGTAGTGTTATATTGGTTTATTATATTATAAATTATTTGATTTTAAGTAATAATAAACTTAATTTTATTTAATAATACTTACGATTTATATAAAAAAAATGGTAGTGGTAGTAGTAGTTCAAATTTCTGTATGATGTTAACTTTGTGTGTGTTCTGTAGAGCTGAGGTAGAGAGCGTAGTGTCCCGTAGAGAGCAGAAGAGAGCTCAGTACAGACAGGTGAAGGCTCACGTGCAGAAAGAGGACGGCCGGGTTCAAGCGTACGGATGGAGTTTACCCCCAAAATACAAGGTAACACAGACTTGTACCAGACATATTAGGAGAAAGCAAAGATCGCAGGGAAAAGTGGCCTACCAATATATCACAAAGTTTTATTTTATTTATCGTTATGCTGTTTTCAAAGGTTGCAAACGGTGGACAGGGGGATGGTAAAATAAAGAACCTGCCGGTGCCCGTCTACCTCCGACCGCTGGATGAGAAAGAGGCTTCCATGAAGGTGAGAGCGTTCTGTGATTGAGTCCTGAGCTCAGTGAGTGTTGTGGTTTGACGCCGGTGTCTGTGGTGTGTAGCTGTGGTGCGCCGCGGGAGTCAATCTCTCAGGCGGAAAGACTCGAGACGGCGGCTCCATCGTGGGAGCGAGCGTGTTTTACAAAGACGTGTCTGGAGGAGAGAGCGACCCCGTCGACCCCAGGAAGAAGAGAGGATCGCAGAGCAGCCTGGAGAAACTGGAGCAGGAGCTCAAGGTCAGGAGACCCACAAGTCATGTACAAACTGTATATACTGTGAAGGAGAAATGCATGCAAACACATCAGGAAATCTTGCTTTCATTTGAACATCAATTGCTTGAATTCAAATAAGCAACAACGAAAAACAGTGCAGAACTTTTATTAACAAAATTAATAGAAATGCACCATGCCAAATATAAAACAACAAACGAATTACACAAACTTGAAATACGTATGCAAAACTAAGAATCTGGAGCAAATACTTATGAAACATACAACGTTTATTAGCAAAACAAGTGAGAAAATGAGGAGGCGTGGGGGCGGCATACATGTAAATGACTCCAAAAAAATACAGTTTAAATTAAACAGAAATGAGCAAAAACAGGAACCAAATAAATAAGAAATTTAATGTTTGGATTTTGTTGGCAGAACACATGAGGCTTCTCAAAATCCAAAATATTTTAACAGGTGCTTTTGCATTTGGTTTTAAGAAAACTCTTACGTTGTCATTTATCACAGCAAGCCTAAGATGTACTGAGATTTAATCAGATGATGATGATGTGTGTTCTTTATCATGTGTACTCACCCGTGTGTGTGTGTGTGTGTGTGTGTGTGTGTGTGTGATCAGGAGCAGGAGAAGGAGCTGCGACATCAGGATGAGCTCTCCAGCCTGGTGTGGATCTGCACCACGACGCACTCCACCTCTAAAGTCATAGTCATCGACGCCAACCAGCCCGGAAACATCCTGGAGAACTTCTTCGTCTGCAACTCTCACGTGCTGTGCATCGCCAGTGTACCTGGTCAGACAGTGCACCGAGACCTTATTGGATGAGCTCCACGGGTGTTCTCGGTTTGAGCCGGTTCTTTGTGTGTTTGTCAGGCGCTCGCGAGACGGACTACCCCGCGGGAGAGGAGCTGACCGCAGACGGCGAGGCTTCTAAAGTCAGCAGCACGGCCCCGAACAGCTCCACGGGCTCAGACGGAGGTCTGGAGGCCATCGCTGTGGTGGGCTGCTCTGCTGAAGGAGCTGTGGCGATCCCTCAAACCGTCTGCACCAACTCCTTAGAGTCCTCAGACACCGGTAACACCGCGTCCCTCACAATAACAGACACGAATGCAATTAATGCGTGTCATATTCACTCCATTTCTCTCCGTAGGTAACACTTTACAATAAGGTGTCATTTGTTAACAGCAGTTAATGCGTTCCTCTCTCTGCAGAAGAGGCTTTGGGCCAGCGGCAGCAGGACGGGGTAACGGCAGCAGAAGAAGCTCTGGAGGCCACGGAGAGCAACAGCAACACGCCTGCAGACGAGAGCCAGCCCGGGATCTACACCGAACACGTGTTCACCGACCCGCTCGGCGTACAGAGCAGCAGAGACACGCCGTCCGGCTACACGCAGAGGTGTCTCTCCATTCAGATACCACTATCACGTCAGCGATTCGATTCGATGCATCGCGATTATGCATCAAATTTATTTTGAGCATTTTTATTCAATTACGTAAGCAAGCTGCTGTTTAAAATAATAACGTTAAGAATTCAAAGCAAATATATATGTAATAAAGGCAGGAGAGACAATTACAAGTGATACAGAAAAAGCACTTCCAGTGCTTTAACCATTAAAAGGTTGTTGTTGTTTTTTTTTTTTTTTAAGTATTATTGCCATTTTGATTATTGATGATGATCATAGACAGCTTTAATAGACTGCATTTACGCTAATACACATATCTATTTCCAGATATCAGAAAACGGTTTACCTCAACGGCACAATTTCGTATAATAAAAGCAAACGCAAGTGATTTTTGCACATCTAATATGTACTGCATTGCAAACAGCAGAAATGAAAGCATATCTAAGTAGCCCGTCTTGTTTGTTTCTAGCGTGCAAACGTGCTATATGCAGGAAAAAGCCAAGCTCAGATTTTGTATTGGAGTGCACTTTTTTTTTTTTTTTTATACTTGACAAGCGCGTAATGCAAGTGACGTCCTAGGCTATAATCGATTATGGTCTATTACTGCATCGATGCAGAATCGTCTATGTCTGCATTGCCATGCATTGATTGATTGACACCCGTAGAGTTGAGGTGTACTGAGGTGTAATGTTTTGGCTCTGTAGGGAGTGCGATCTGGTAAAGGACGGCGTCAGCTCGATGCCCGAGGAGCAGGATCTCATGAGAGAGGAAGCCAGCAAGATGAGCAGCGTTCTGCCTACAATGTGGCTCGGGGCTCAGAACGGCTGGTGAGTGTCCGGCAAAGACGTCCTCCTTCTCCAGCGGTCACCTGCAAGGGTGGAAAATAAACAGGCTTCCTACTAGGGCTGCATGATAAAGGCGAAATAAAACCTAAGTTACAACATAGGTTGCTGCACAAAGACTGCCATTTAAATAAATATATGTGCTGCATGTTTCAGAACGAACTCCACACTTGTGGTGTTTTTAGCATCAGAAGCTCAGTTGAGCTCCATCTCTATGGGCGGCGAGAAGACCCCCATACGTTAATAAAGATTAAATAAAATTAATAAACATTGGACTCCTCACACACGCAACTCGTGCAGTGCAATGCATTTCGTAATTGCATAGCATTTTATTTTAAAAAATGTATCCGTTCCTTGTGCCTGCCTCCAACAAAGGATTTAATAACAATAACAAATCTTTATTTTTATTTTATTTTTTTTATTAATTTAAATTTAGTCAGTATTTTTAAACAGGCAAATCCAACCTGGACATTTTTTTAAAGCATTTTAAATTGCAATTTAAACCCGACCCCCTCTTCCAAAAGTCATTAAGCCCAAACCAAAATCTGGAAATGAACAGAAATTAGTGTTGTTTTTCTGTAAAAAGTCGTGGAAATGAATAACATCATTATAGACCCAAAAGAAAAATCGTGTCAATGGTCAATAACCCCAGCGTCCCCGTTTTTAATTTTATTTTAAATGCTATATTATGTCTTCTCCAGGGAATTATTATTTATTTATTTTTTCATTTTAATCCCGTATAATCAGTTGTCTCCCAACCAATCGAACTTGCTCCAAAGCTCTCGTGCGGGAGGTTCACGATTCAATCGAAGCAAAATCAAAATGATTTGTAAAAACCCTTTTTTTTACAGTAATTACAAACAACTGTAAAGGTCATATCAATGCATGGATTAAGAATGGAGATGCTCTGTTGCAGCGTATACGTGCACTCATCTGTGGCTCAGTGGAGGAAGTGTCTTCACTCCATCAAGCTGAAGGATTCCGTCCTGGGCATCGTGTAAGGACACTCTTGTCATCTGCATACACTTACATTAACAAACTAAAGCGCTTTCTTCAGCAGCAGCTGCTTATTTCTCTTTCTTCTGTGAAGTCACGTGAAAGGACGTGTTCTGGTAGCTTTGGCCGATGGGACCCTTGCAATCTTCCACAGAGGTGTTGGTAAGACTTATTTCTAAACGCTGTAGTGCATTCACCCATACCGCATATATAAAGCGCACCGCACCAGAATAAATGCTCTTCTTTCCAGATGGCCAATGGGATTTGACCAACTACCACCTGTTAGATCTGGGCCGTCCCCATCACTCCATCCGCTGCATGACTGTGGTGCACGACAAGGTCTGGTGTGGATACAGGAACAAGATATTTGTGGTGCAACCCAAAGCCATGAAGATAGAGGTATGACTTTTTAAAGTAAAGTAACTCACATGCAGCTAACATATCTCTGAGATACACTGCTGTTCAGAAGTGTTATATATATATATATATACACACATACACACATACACACACACACACACACACACCTCAGCCAAATATTGTCCTATCCTAACAAGCCATACTTCAGTGGATTTCAGATAATAAATATAGGTTGGTCAGGGTCACCTATATAATGGAGCACAGCTGAAGACTGGAGAAATGATCTGAAAATTCTGATTTGACCATAGAATTTATTTTTTTAATATATACACAAAACAGTTATTTTTGAATGGTGATAAAATTTTGGTGATTAAAAAAAGAGTTTTTACTATATTTTTAAATAAATAAATGCAGTCTTGATGAGCAAAAGATAATTTTAAAAATAATTAACTTATTTAATAAAAATAGTAAAAAAAACAAGAATAATTTTAATGAGTATTTGTTGTCTTTCTATATGGACTCATAGTCTAAATGAATTCATTTTAATATTAAAAGTTAATTACAAGTAAAAAAATATATATTTATTTTTTCCCCCAAACTTTTTTTTTTTTACAGTTGTTCATGTTTAGCATTATTATTGAAACATTCTAAAACTTTTTTTTTTAAATTTTTTAGAATGCTATTGAATCATTCCGTTTTAATGTGTTTTTTTTTTTTTTTTTTTTCATTAAATGACAACCTTTCATTTTCAGTAAATGTCATGACGTGCTTAAAATCGTTGTAACTCCACACCTCGCGCACAGAAATCATTCGACGCTCATCCTCGTAAGGAGAGTCAGGTGAGGCAGCTGGCGTGGGATGGAGACGGTATCTGGGTGTCCATCCGTCTGGACTCGACCCTCAGGCTCTTCCACGCGCACACGTACCAGCACCTGCAAGACGTCGACATCGAGCCGTACGTCAGCAAGATGCTGGGTGAGCGCTGCGTTATCAAAACCTCGGAGGGTCCTGCTCTGCAGGTGTCTGATGCTGTTTGTGTCGCAGGCACCGGTAAACTGGGCTTCTCTTTCGTGAGGATCACCGCTCTGATGGTCTCCTGCAACCGTCTGTGGGTAGGAACGGGAAACGGCGTCATCATCTCCATCCCTCTGTCAGAGAGTGCGTGAGCCATGTGCTTCCGGTCATGTCTTCGGTGGTAACGTAATGCTCTGTTTGTGAGAGTAATGTCATTTTTTTTAATTCCCGCAACAGAAAGTAAGGATTCGGCGGCGGCGGCGGGGTCGAATCATCCGGGCGGTGCGATCCGTGTCTACGGTGATGAGAGCGGGGATAAAGTCACGACGGGAACGTTTGTGCCCTTCTGCTCCATGGCTCACGCCCAGCTGTGCTTCCACGGACACAGAGATGCCGTCAAGTTCTTCACTGCAGTCCCAGGTACAACGGTTTAGAAAAGGGCTTAAGACTAAACTGTCTAAACTGAAAAAAGCTTACATTGACGTATCTTAAAACGCATCAAGTGCCTTTTTTGTTTTAAAATGCACACAAGTAATGCTTTTCTGTAAGGACTGTTTGTTAAAGCTACTTTAATGCCCTTTTTCTTAACAAATTTTTAACAAAATATGTGATCCTGGCCTGTGAAACCAGTGTTAAGTCACGGGGGTATATTTGTAGCAATAGCCAAAAATACACTTTATGGGTCAAAATGATTGATTTTTACTTTTTTTGCCAAGAATGATTAGGATATCAAGTAAAGATCATGTTCCATGAAGATTTTATAATATTTTGTAAGTTTCCTACTATAAATATAGAAACTGGATTTTTGATTGGGTATTATATATATATATATATATATAATATATATATATATATATATAATATATATATAATATATTATAATATATATATATATATATATATATATATATATATATATATATATATATATATATATATATATATATATATATATATATATATATATATATATATATATATATATATATATATAAAATGCAATTATGAACAATGTCGTTTAAAATCAATTCTAATATTTTTCACAAAATAATACATATTATATATAATTTTATTTACTAATTTTTTTATCCCAAATTTTTTTAATATTCTGTTTTTCACAAAAAATGAAGGTGTGAAAGTTACAATATAATCAAATGAAAATGTACCTGTTTTTATTTTTTGCAAAATCTATTTATTGTTAAAAAAAATCTTCTGTATGAAAGATTTTACTTTGTCGATGGCAGGCCTACAGTGTCTTGCTCTAACTGAATGTTGATCAAATGTATGAACCTGACGTAAAAGACGAACCGTACATTTAATAAGCTGGAAATAGACTCCAGAAAGTTTGCTTTTGTTGCTAATCCAATGTAGCTGTGGATTCTAAAGAGCGCTGTTGCTCGTTACAGGGCAGGTGATCCCGTCTGCGGGGTCAGGGGTCGAGGCGGCCGCGGACAGATCCTCAGACTCTCCCTCTCCAGAGCTGGTGAAGTCCGTACTAATCGTGAGCGGAGGAGAGGGTTACATCGACTTCAGGATGGGTGAGTCACCTCCCGGTGCTGCAGTTCACTTTAAAAGGGTCACAGGATGTTGCTAAACATTATTTTGTGTATTTGGTGTAATGGGGTCATGCGTTTATGCGGGTAAAAAAAAAAAACACATTATATTCCACATACTGTACATTATTGTTTCTCCTCTAAGCTCCGCCTTAAAGGAGAAACAAAGCTGTACGAAGCTAATCGCTCTGAAAAAGCGAGGTGTGCTCTGATTGGCCAGCTTATACGTTGCGCTGTGATTGGCCGAATATCTCAAAAGTGTCTCAAATGCGCACAGAATTATATCAAAATATCCCTTAGAATCGGTTATGTCTAAGCTGATAAAGAATGCATTGAATGCATAAATGAAAATCCGTTACTAAATCACTTTTGTAACCTCCAGTTTATATTTTACTCTCCTATTTGTTGCTGACTAACACAATGGCAGCGTGCATCTATGCGTGCAATATTTTAGAGATGCGTTACAATCCTATAACTTCTTCTTTTAGGACTAATTTAATCCGTCTCAGCTCCCTTCTTTACATGCACGCGTCCAGAGTCTCTGCAGCCCGGCATTGAATATTATATTGTGGGCTTGGCATTTTTAATAATAATAAAATAAAAATGATTTAAATTTAAAGACCCCTGCTTCTGAGTATAAAGCCATTTTATTTTGTTAATCCTTTGTGCATCGCACCTCGTGAACGTAACACCATGCCTGCGTTCGTGATCGGAGAAGCGACAAACAAGCAATACCCTTCACTTTTGAACATTTAAGAAGCAGGTTCTTAAACGTAAAGGTTGCGAGTCGGCAGACGGTCCTTGAACGGCCGGCACGGCCTGCTCTGCAGGGTTTAGGAATCAGATCTCCATAAATGTGCTGAACACACTTTAGCGCTCTTCTGGATGGAGCGTTGTAGTAAATGCAACTTTAAGCGCTGATTTTTAAGAAAGCACAGTCTCACTTTCACGGTGTTCTCATTTAGGCATTGCTTGAATAAATAAGGCCTCTGCGTAAAGGAGAAAAATGGTGAAAAGTCATATAAAAGTTAACCCTTTGGTTTTGAGACTCTTGAAGCGCCTCATCGCTCCTCTCTTCCTGTCGCAGGAGATGAAGGAGGAGAGACGGAGAGCGTCAACGAGCCCCCTCTGAACCTGCAGCCCTTCCTGGCCAAAGCCGAGCGCAGCCACCTCATCGTGTGGCAGGTCACGACCGGCGACGAGTGACGCGCCTCGGACCTCCATCTCACTCCCTTCCGCTTTATTTAAGACCTTTCCAGCACTGGCTTGTAGACCTTCTCTCATGCGAATCACGATTATCGACGAAGAATGAAGTATTCATGCGGTTTAAGTTTCCCCGAAGACCTTCGCTCGCTGACCTTGTTTCCTTCACGCTGATAGGATGGCAAATAATGGGCAGGTCTATACGTTTTTTTTGTTTTTTTTTGGAGAGGATGCACAATGCACTGCTACATCGTGCCTAGAACAGCTTTTGTGTTTGTTTTGGCTGCACTTTCTCGATCCTTAAATCATCCAGATACTGTGAGCGCCAATGCAATATTTCCAAATGAATGTCGCACGGTAACCAAAGGATAGAGATACCGATTGAATAGCCTCGACCTGTTTTATCCCTTCCCCGTCGCTCAGATTCACGTCACGTTTTGCTCGCTCGCCGTCTTTTTTAACACTAGAGCGGTTTTCGCAGGAGAGTAGCGCGTAGACGAACGTGCAGAGACAAGCGCTTATTTTTATGACACTTTTGTACACGTCTTTTAGACTCTAATGTGTGACGGCAGGCGCCCGGCGGATGCTGCACTGCTTGCGTTCGTGCTGATGCTGCTTGGTTTGCAGGAGAGCGGAAGCAACTTCCTGTCACGAACTTGCCAGTGCGGTATTTATTTCCATGAACGAGCCTTTGCAGTTCGGAATGTAACTTTGTACATTGAATATAAATATATACGAAATACAGATATGTATATGAAATGTAGACCGCTTGGAATTGATTATTTTTTGGTTTTTTTGATAATGTAAATCAGGTTGATTGATTTGATGGTGGGCGGATCAATCTTAACAGAAATGTACTTTCACTGAGCTATGCACTATTTTTAATAGAGAGGGGGTGTGTGTGTGTGTGTGTGTGTGTGTGTGTTGTGTTTAGGTGAGTGTGTTATGCCAGCATTTTGTGGGCAGGAAGAGAGCACTGTCCCATAATCCTCGAGGTTTGGGCACTTCCTGTCTATAAGAATGGAGCGGACGTCACCCAGTATCCTCTGTTAAACTGTCATCACTTCAATATGTTCATCTCCTCCAAGCTCATCTTAGCCTTATACTTTTATTAATCTATTAAACTGACATTTTTGGGCAACTTGGTGTGTTTTTATTATAATTATTACGAAATATTATTAGTGCTGTCAAATGATTAATCGTATCCATTTTGTTTACATAATCTTTATACTAATTATATTTTATGTATTTATAAATACAAACGCATATATATTTAAAAAAATATTTTTAGATATTAAATGTTTTAGAATATAAAATATAAATGTATAAAAAAATATATATATATATATATATATATATATATATATATATATATATATATATATATATATATATATATATATATATATATATATTTTTATTTCTTTATATTTAAATTTGTTTAATTTTATTTATATATATATATCATATCATGTTTATATATATCATATTTATATATCACTGTGTGTTTAAACAAAACCTGTTTTTTTTTTATAGTTTAATTGTTCATCAGCACTGACTATTTTTATTGCAATATGATACAGTATCGTTATATACAAAATAAAATTAAAATACAATTATTTATTTAGATTTTTTTCAAAGGATTGTGCAAATTGTTTTCCCTTACTGAGAAGTAAATTAGTAAAAAAAAAATTACTCACAAATGTATTTGGCTGTTTAAAATTTTTTTTTATTTTTACTCCGTATTTTGACATTTTTGCTCCAGAAATGAATCCAAAGCAGTCTTAAACCCATTTTATTTTCCCTAAAAATAGAACCATTGTTCTATCATAAAACGTCAGAAGTTGGTGGATCATATTTATAGTGAATATGAATCTCTGCACGTTCAGTTCCTCTGCCGGACTCCACCTTATTTTAAACGCTTAGCCATCTGTAAGTTAACTCTCGTTCACTTTATTTTTAGCAGTGCAAAATAGCTCCTTACAACTGCTTGATTGTGCAAACTGACATTTCTTTGTGTTATTGTTATTATATAGTCAAAAACACTTCAGCAGTTAATGAAGCAGGATTCTGGCACGTTCACTGAAAATGGCTTACTTCTGTGGCTTGCGGTGAAATGAGGTGAATGCATGCACTAAAAGCAAGTGGCTCACAAAACTGACATAATTCTAAAATGATGTGTTCTTGTTACGGTGTAATTATTCAGGTATTGACTAATATAAAATAACTACATGTACTTACTGTACGGTTAGGATGGTTTTGGGTTAGGTGGATGCATAGTTTATGGTTACTATAGTAAGTACATGTAAAGTGTAACCAAGAAACTAGCGTTATTTTTCTTGCAGGTGCCTCTTTGTTATTTGATGCAACGAACATGCAGACATTTCAAAGTGTGACGTGAAGTGAGACAGCAGAGGTGAATGGAGTAAAAATCATTACAGTTATGTAATTTAGGAAACGTTGTTTTAAACGTTCAATTGAGGCATTTTTAATTAAATATGTAATAATTTGTATATGGTGTAGAGTTGATTTACAAAATGAAGTTTAAATTTAAATTTTACAAATTCAAAATATAATTTAAACTGCAGTTGTTTTTGATGAAAAATTTAATTTTTAAAATAATAAAAGTCCATAAAAACAAAAAATAAAAACAAGTTTTTAATATAATTTTTAATTGTAATTTTGTTGTCATCCAAAATGAAAAATTAAATAAAAATATATATATAATATATATATATAATATATATATATATATATATATATATATATATATATATATATATATATATATAAATATATATATATATATATTATTATTTTTTTTTCTTCCTCTTGACAATCCTGTCAGGCATATTTAAAACAAAAATCAATTATTGGCCCAGTGAAAGATTTTTTACTTTCACCCCAGATACTAATTGGTTGTATTTTTGCTGAGAGTTTGGATTTTTGAATCAGAAAATACTGCCAACAAACAACTGTGTATTAGGTATAAAAGTAACAAAAACCAATAATATAAGAACAAACCCTTCAGAACATAGGGATGAAACTGTAAAGCAAAATAAACCCACCCCCTTTACGCACATGAATCGATATGCAGGTCTGCAGATTAAAAAATGCTTGCTTTTCACTAGTTTGAAAGAAGCAAATCTGCATGAAAAGCAATGCTTTTTCCTGTAGTGTCCTGCCACAAAAGTCCAAATCCATTTGAGGTTGTATAAAGCCGATGCTGTAGAGGGCATCAGCGCGCCGCTTCTTTCCTGCCTTTGAAATGACATTCAGTGTCTCCTCCCCCGTCTGTGATTGGCTGCCGCCGGTACACACCGTACATGTTCTGACACAACACACTATTGAGCCTCTGAATCAGCACACGGGCGTCCAATAACAATGAAGAAAGCTGATCTGAACCACGAGTCCTTGCGAGACGCCTCGCTCGTGTCTGTCTCCCAGCAGAAATCACTTACGTAACTCGTCCAGCTGCTGTATCCAGGGAGCTTTCCCCGGGGCGCAGTGAGCACGGCTGGGGCTCCTGGACGCATCTGTGAGGTGCGAGGACTCTTTATATTTAGAACTACACTGAAAAAAAAAAAAAGAGAATTTACAGTAAAACCGGCAGATGTGGTTTGCCGGAATTTTACTGTAAAAACTACGGTAACGGCGTTTTAGGTTTCACGCTTTTACCTTCAATTTACAGTTAAATACCGTATTTTCATTAACTGCTATAATAACGTACCGACCTGTTAAAGCACTGTAACCCGTTTAAAATACGCTGCTATTAAACCGAAACATGCAATAAACAATCATTCAACAACCCTAATAAACGTATCTGATGAAGAAACATCAAATTCAAACTATATTAGAAATGCAATGCAGGGGTTTCTGGGAACGTCGATTTACAGGAATTTACCGTTAACAGGTTTTTATAGCATTTTCAGGGTTTTTTTTGTTCTGTTAAAAGCGTTCAATTTTTTTTTTTTACAGTATAGAGACGGACCGACTGCATCTCTCTCTTTATACAAAGCCACACATCTGTCACATGCAGAAATGCCATTTCATCCCCGAACAAGTAAACCCCTCCAGATCTGGGCGTCTTAGAGCTTTGGCAGGTTTATATTGGATTGAGTTTTCATCATTTGGAGCGTTTTCAGCCCGGTGATATTTGCATTATTGGGATTTAGATGTTACGTAATGCCTCGTCCCGGCGGTGTGAACTTGTCTGTAAACAGTTTCCCGCTGGCGTTTTACTTTTCCACCGGCTTCATTTGCGGTTAGTGTATAAAATCAAAGTTGACAGTGTAATTGGCCATGAGAGATCGAGCGTAATTAGCCTTATGGAGCGGGAATTGCATCCATGCAGCTTTTATGGGGAACGCTTTTATTTCTGTTTAGCCAAAATATTGGGAAGAAGTAAATATGTAACGAAAAGGTTTCTCCGAATAGCTGGGTAGATGACCTGCAATATTTCGACTTCAAAATATGAATGTGTCAAATGAAATGGCAATATTTACTGATAATACCGTTTTTTCCATTAGTTATAAATGTTTTTGCAGTGACAAACACATTAAACGAAAAACATTATTATTTTTCATGCAAAAATCATATATATATATATATATATATATTGCACCTTTTATTGTCATTTAATATTTATACTTTTAAGTTATTTTATTATTATAATACATGCACATTATAATACATCATTATCTTTGTTAATCATTATTATTACCTTGTGGCATTTTAATATACTAGTCTTAAGAAATTATTATTATTATTATTATTATTGCACCTAATAATCACTATTATTATCATGCATGCAACTGTTGCTTGTAAGAAAAATTATATTTATTATTAATATATAGAAGAAAAGTTTCAGATGCACCTTGTATCAAAGGGCATGACTTTTTACTCACTTTTTCCGTACTTCACGTTAAAAAATCCAATTATAAGAAATGCCAATCTACAATTTCTCCAGAGCAAGGAATGAAATGAATTCATATGATTCAGTTTTAGAAGCGCACGTCATATGATAACAAAGCAGAATGCAAATTCGTTTTCATTTCCTTTGGCTCTTTATAAATATTTATGCTATCAAATCTCTTATCGGGATATTGCAGACAGCAGCGAATTCTATTTCGGACGGCATGTGTTTAGAGATTGATTTTGTGTATTTGTTAGCAGCAGTCTGATGTATAACTGCTGGTCGGAAGTGACCTACAGGATCTGATGAGCTGCTGTGGAGATCGTTCTGGTAATGTTGTGCTGGATCAAAGGGGAACGTTAGAGGAGAACACCAGTTAGATTGAGAGAGAAAGAGTACATCGATTCATTTTCACCTGTCTCAGACTGTCAAATATACACTTTCCCCAATTTTTAACTTTTAAGCAAAAAGTCCATTGTGTTCACTACCAGTAAAAATTTGGAATAATTAATTTTTTATTTTTTTTAATAAAGTGTTATTCTCATCATGGCTGCATTTGTTTGACCAGTAAAAATACAGTAAAAATATTAAATATTATTACAATTTAAAATGGCTGTTTTTTATGTCGCTATATGTTAAAATGTAATTTATTTTTCTGATCAAATCATCATTATTCCAGTCTTTAGTTTAGCGCGATCCTTAAGAAAACATTCTAATATAAGAAACACTTCAATTTTATGTAAACTGATGCATTTATTTTTAAGGATTCACTGATGAATAGAAAGTCCAAAAGAACATTTACTTGAAAAAGAAGACATTTCCAAATTGTTCAAATAATCAATTTATCTTTGTCAAATGATACGTTACCCGTAGTTTCCATGGAAATAATTAAAATGTATATTAAAAATGATTTCTGAAGTGTCATGTGACGTAACGATGCCATTTCACAGTATATTCACATAGAAAACAGCTATTTTAAATTGTAATATTATAATTTTAACTATTTTATTTTTATTATAATCAAATAAATTCAGTCTTGATGAGCAAAAGAGACTTCTTTAAAAAATAAAATAAAAAAATGTAATTGTTCATAACTTGCATGTGCATGTAATGCAATTAGCGGCACGGTGCTCTCAAACAAGGCAAGCGCTCCGAGGACGAAACCTGCTTGCGTTTGTATCTTCTGACAGTTCGGGTTTTTAAAGCTCACCTCCCGTAGGGTGTTTATGGACACTGCTAGACTGCAAATGAAATGTGCCGTAGCGTGGCTTCATCATTTATCCGCTGCACTGAGCGAGCGCTGAAATGTTGAGATTTGTGGAAGCCGCCATCTTGGCTCAGTGCCAGTGACGGCAGCGCTCCGGTGAGCATGATAGGAGAGCTTAACGAGGGAGAGTTATATCTGGAAACGGGATATAACACCCGCTGGACGCGTCCAGCCTTCCTCTAGCTGTGGCCGTCCATCACTCGTGTCCGCTCGGAGATCCTCCGCCTCCTCGACGGCGAGGTCTTCAAACGCTACGTGGCACGAGCGATGATCGTGTTTCAGAGCACATCACTAATGATCCAGGGATCCATCCATCAACGTACAGTGGATCTAGACTCGGTGAACTGCGTGTTATCACAGAACACCATGTGCACTTCTGTTAAACATCAGCTGCCCGGCAACGCACTATAAACAATAACATGCCGAATATAACAGAGATGCTAAAATGAAAGACGTCCACTCGTACAGGGCACACGTTACAGAGAAAACATCCAATTCATTTTAGACAGGGGGGAAAAAAAATTTCTGCCTTACAGTAAAAATTATATTTTTTTTAATAGACAAACTGTATAGTAAAATAGCCAATCACCTTTTTGACAGAGAAAAGAATGTCCCGCCCTCTGGTAAAAGAGCCAATCGACTGTTAGAGAAAAGAAAGTTTTGCCAAAAGAGGCAATCAGCTTCCTGATAGAGAAAAGAATGTCCCGCCTTTCCAGTAAAAGAGCCAATCGACTGTTAGAGAAAAGAAAGTCCTGCCAAAAGAGCCAATCAGCTTCCTGAAAAAGAGCTGATCAACTTTTTGGCAGAGAAAAGAAAGCCCCGCCTTACACGAAATGAGCCAATCACCTGCTCGACAGAGAATAGAAAGTTCCGCCTTGCATGAAAAGAGCCAATCGGCTTCCTGATCGACAAAAATGTCCTGTCTTACAATAAAAGAGCTAATTATCATTCTGGCAGAGAAAAGAAAGTCCTGCCTTACAGTAAAAGTCAATCAGCCTCCTGATCGATAAGAGCGTCCCGTCTCACACTAAAAGAGTTAATCATCATGTAAAATCGGTAAAAGAGCCAATCAGCTTTCTGACAGAGAAAAGAAAGCCCCGCCTTACACTAAATGAGCCAATCACCTGTTAGAGAAAAGAAAGTCCTGCCAAAAGAGCCAATCAGCTTTCTGACAGAGAAAAGAAAGTTCCGCCTTACACTAAATGAGCCAATCACCTGTTAGAGAAAAGAAAGTCCTGCCAAAAGAGCCAATCAGCTTTCTGACAGAGAAAAGAAAGTTCCGCCTTGCAGGAAAAGAGCCAATCAGCTTCCTGGGAGACAAAAAATGTCCCGACTTACAATAAAAGAGCTAATCATCATTCTGAAAGAGAAAAGAAAGTCTCCATTTAAACGAAAGTGTATTAACAGTAAATCAATTCCGCTATTTTTCCACAATCAAGTTCAGTTTTAATTTTATTACACCAGGATTTGTCAGTAAGCCGCTAGCGGACTGAGCTAAGATTTAGTTTTGAATCCTTTCGTTTGCATTTGCGTATAAACAGAGCTTCAGTAAATATTACGGTACTATTGAGTTTACTTGAAATGCGATAAATTATTCCTTTAAGCACACAGTTGGATGAGACTCTGGCCTGTTCTCGGTGTCCGCCGAGTCTGGTCCTCTCCACTCGAGACCTGGGAAGCCGCTCTTTTTGCCCGTCGGCTGCAGAAGTTGTGCAGAGTTCGGTTTGACGGCTGGAGGAGACTGAGTCACGGTCTTCTCTAGAACGAGATGCTCTCTGGGGTTCAGGGATGATTCAGCCGCCCGTAGCATGGACCGGACTCCAAAAACACGCACGGATAAACAAGCCGCGTACTTCGTGCGGACCTAGCTGTGTCGCGATTGGCAAACTCAAGCATCTGTACCCTCAGGTTGGGACCCTGTGTGCTTGAACACTCAAAAATAGCTTGCTGGAGTCAACATATTACCATAGCTGCGGCCCGAGGGTCATCTGATTAACATGGACCTGCTGCTCGGTCATAACTACACCATTATGGACGAATCCTGTTTCTCCATTAGCGAGTGCTTGCTATAGCAGCTGCAGCATGCTCGTCTTAAACATCATAAATAAACATCAACCTTAAAGCCACAAAATTCATGTTTTTTTGGAACGCAAAATTTTATATGGTTTGGTCCCCAAACCTACTTCCGGTAGGAACGCCATCTTTTATATTAAACGGAAAAAGATATGTTTGGGTTACACATTTAGCAGAGAGTTTTTTCATGCAGAGAGATTTTATAAAAGAAGAGCAAAGAAAAGAAAAATTCTAAGAAATAACGATATTAATAATGTAGCGAAGTGTGTTTTGATCACGAATATAGAGTCAATTAAATGCAGCTATTTGTAGGACATCATAATTAAAAAGATTTATTTTATTCTGTTTGGTTATATTGTATATAATATAAAAAATATTCCTAATAAAAATAAGCTCTCGAGATTTTCCTTAATGCTGTGAAAAATAAATTTTTTTATCATTAAGTATTTATAATATATTTAATAGAAGTAGCCTGTCTGGAAGGCGAAATGTGATTGAAATTCAAACAGCAATATATTTTTGTATTTTTCAAATAATTATGATCAGATAAATCATGACATGGCCTATGGTAAGAATATTCCTAAATGAGGACGATTTTATTGTGTACTTCATTTCACTTACGATATAAGCCTAATGCACTGTTATTATTATTATTTTACTTAGTTTTATATGTAATGATGAAATGAATGAATAATAAATATATATATAAATATATATATATATATATATATATATATATATATATATATATATATATTTTTAACAATAAAAAAATAAAAAAATAAAAAAAAAAAATATATATATATATATATATATATTTTTTATTTTATTTTTTTTATTGTTAAAAAAATACAACTAACACAATAAAAACATGACAACAAAACATAAACATATTTTTGAAAACTAAATTCAAATAAACCTTTCATCTATTTATACATATGTTATTATCAGATACCCACAGTCAGACTATAATCGGCATTAATTACAACAGGCCTGAATCTCTTTCCGGCGCCGTCTTCGGCGTCTCGCTGGTTGTTGCTCGGCCGTGATTTGGCGCTGGCCTGTAGGGAGCACTGACGTGTTATCAGTGAGAGATAAACACAAACAAATGCACATGGAGCCTCCGGCCTGCAGCTTTGCTCAATTAACGCCTTGATGGTGGGGCTGGACGTGCTTCCTTCTCCCACGGCGAGACCGGCTGGAGGGACTGCATGGGATACGCCGGAGAAAACCAACCTTGAAAACATGCTCCTTTAGCATACTTACTTTTTCCCATCCACTCATCTGCGGAGCGAGTATCGATCGGATGTCCAGGCGAGGCTGGGGAGATATTGATTTGCAGTCTTAGCCGAGGCAAATATATAGTTTTCAGTGCTTTCCAAGAAGTAAAACGTCATACGACTTCATAATTTGGGCTTGTTTTCGCCCGCATGTGTCATATATTATGCATGTAAAAGTGCAATGCTTTACAGAATCATCCCGAGCCTGATGCCACCCGTAAACTCAACAGATACTGCACTGCAAAAAAAATCAAATGTCTAAACTTTCTTAAATCGAAATGCTTAAGAAAAAAAAATCTACAAAAAAAGCTTAAAACAAGAGAAAATGTTAATTGCGTAAAACAGAAATACTATAAATACAAACTACTTTTTTTCGTTTTGAATTAAGTTCGCCGTGGCCGGATATATTCCCTTTTTATATATTTTTATACGTTTTTATGTATTTGTCGGAAAACAAGACTTTATATAATGTCATTTATTTTAAAAGACATTTGTACTGGAAAACAGGCAAAAATACTAATTAGGAAAATGCTAATTATGTTTTGCAGCTCAAATTAAAATAAAAAAAAAAATCTATTTAGCAGAAATGCATCTGTACATACGATCGTAGCTGAAATAAACACTAGTAGCAGTAAAACACCAAAAACGATCCGTTTTTGTGCAAATTATGAATAATTATCAATATAGACATATTTTGTGTTATGCTTTTTCTAATGCACAAATCTATGTTATGAGCTCGAAACGCTTTTACTAGAGTGCGTGATTTGTAAAGTAGCACATTTTGATGTACGCATCTCATTACTAGCCCCTTATATCTGTCTTTTCAGATGCGGTAAACTTGCTCGGTCGCGCACCCGGTACAGCATTGCGCTCGTTCAGCGCAGCAAGATAAAGTGACGTGGTTTTTATCTCACGTTTGCTTTAAGGTCTGTTACACTTTCGTTATGTTCGATTGAGATACAGCGTTGACCTTTTAGCGCATTGCATTTTCAAAATGTCGCGATATATCCAGCAACCGGCGTCATTGAATGTGTGGGGAAACTGTCAGGAAGCAATGCAATATCACTCTGCAGATACGCGCGGGCATGTTTTTCAGTGAGCCCGAGTTGCATTAAACGGCGCTGACTGTAAAGATGACAGTGTGAGAGTAATTATCAGTAAAAATAGCAGTGTGTGTGTGTGTGTGTGTGTGTGACGGTGCACGTGTTTGTCACTTTGCACACTATTGCTGACCTTTCCCGATGACAGGATCTTCTCCATTTCACTGAAAATGGATGCTGTTGCTTTTCATTTTAGTTTGCCAGCAGTTCGGTCTTGCTGGGTGAGTGAAATACAATAGCTCTTTGATAAACACACATATTTGTGAAAAAGGAGCCCTTTCACTCAAAATGGTGCACATGCACTGGCTAAATTTGAGCTTGTACTAACATCTAATGTCAATATCTTTGGTCACGTCCCCTTATTTTCAAGGTCTCTGGTGGTTTGTGCGGTAAGAAGCGCTCACCGCAAACGATATCTGTGAGAAAAGCGGCGTTGATTACAATGCTCGCTGTTTTTTATGACGGAAAGATTGAAGTGGAAGTGCCTCTGCAGCCATTGCACGACTGAATTAGCATTAGCAGCTAATGTTGCGCTCCTGTTCGGCCCCTTCGTATGTCCAAATAATCAAAATCAAATTGCAGTCTTTTTTAACCTGTTTTAAATAGGTAGAAAAAATGACCACAAAATATAACTAACACAAAAAACAATAAAATCGTGATAACATAATAAAAAAAAACATGGTTTTGTAAAATGTTATGTTTTTGCAAATAAACTCTTCATATTTACCCCCAGTCAAACCAAAAATACATTTCACTTGTAATTTTTCTTCACCTATAATCGCTTATTAAAATGATCTATAGTGTCCTGCGCACACTAGTAAAAAAAAAAAAATTATATCTTATAATATGTCTTATTTTATAGCACGTACAATATAATCACCTCTAAAAGAAAATAAATGCATTACTTAGTGACTCACATAGTGTACAAACAAATATGTATGTATGTATATATATATATGTGTGTGTGTGTGTGTGTGTATAAAATGAAGGTATAAATGCAAAAATATACACCCAGATGTGTTTGGATATGAATCCGTGTGTAAATGAGGTCTATGTAATATGTGGGCTCTACCCAGAGTACGATTTAAGTTGTTTTACACCATGTCAGTCACTAAGTGCTTGTTTAATATCACGGTTTATATAATGACCCCCAAAAATGCGGCCACTATAAACAGGACGGGCTCGTACGTTTGCATGTTGACATTGTGAACGACAGAATGACGGTATGTTTGACGTCTCCGCAGTTTCCCCCGAACAGCGTCCTCTCTCCGTGGCTTCTGATTGGCCGGCCTGGGGTTTGTCCGAGCGCAGAAGCTGTGTTCCTGGTTGCGGCGGTTAGCATGCGAGGTAATGAGATCTTCCCTGCTCAGGTTCACTCTGACCTAATTCTGTCTCCACCGAAGGAGTCTTTCCATATTTACAGCTGGACAGATTCTTCGATTATGACGTGCCGGTTGATGCTGTCGAACCCTAAACGTGCAAAAATCATCAGCTCACGTGAGCTCGGTTCGGATAGATTGAAGGGAATGATTGTGAACCGCAGCCGAATGCGCAGCTGCTCAGCGATCTTTGAAATATACATGAAACGCTCCGGAGTCCCAGACAACGTAAACAGATGGTGTGTGTTGTTTTTATGTTAGTTTTGCTCATCGGGTTTTTAATGCTTCAGCTATTGTTGCGAGGCTCAGAGCTGCCCTAGGTGTGACCTCTTGACCTCTCGACACACCCTTCAGTCCACCGCTCCAATCACGCGGCTCATTTCCATCACAGCGCCCGGCTGCATGAATGATTGCATGGAGATGGTCACCATGACAACATTAAAGGACATATGGCAGAATAATTGGACAGGTGGACAGGGTTTGTGTGCATGTTCTCTGTTCGTTAATATGTGGTTTCTGTAAACGTGCAGTCGCAGTATGTTTGCCGAAGGCCTGAAATGTTATAACAATCACGTTTGTGTGATGGTTCATTAACAGTACAAAATGGTACAGTAAAAATTCGCTGTCAAATGATTAATTGCATGCAAAAAAGTTTTTGTTTGCATAATATATAGGCGTGTACATTTATTATGTGTATATAGAAATACTCAAATGGATGCATATATTTAAGAAAAATACTTGTATTTACGTATTATATAAATACATACGTGTAAATATTTTCAAAATGTATACTGTATGTGTGTACATTTACAAATGCGTAATAGATATACACAAACCAAAAGCATATATTCTGTAAACAAAAATGTTCATTTTGAATGTGATTATTCATTTGACGGCACTAGTAAAAATTTTATATTTACTTAAATAAATAATAGTTAAGAAAAATAGTACAAATTAATACAAATGTAAGAAAATGTAAATTTTATTTATTAAGAGTTCTAGTGGCAATGGATGTTATATAATGGATATATATATATATATATATATATATATATATATATATATATATATATATATATATATATATATATATATATATTTTTTTTTTTTTTTTTTTTTTTTTAATTATTATTTTTTTTTTTTTTATTAGCATTTTAAATCTAAAAAATCTAGTTCCAATTTCAGTGTGGTCTATATTTCAAAATAATTTTTATATATATTTAAAAATACTATGAAATTTCCATATATCATAATGTAATACATTATTTTGATATGATAATACATTTACAATTTGCAAACATTCCAGTGTCATTGAAATATAATGTAATTTAATCATTGTATGATAATTCAATAAAAACGTGCTCCAGCCATCCTCCCACTTGTTTAACACCTGTCTATGAGAGAAGCCTTCTTGGCTCCTCTCTGGTCACTCAGAGAAGAACAATAGTGTCCTGTGGATCAGACATCCGTCCAAGGACTCGTGCCACCTCAGGCATGCAGAGTACAGCTGCCATCTGATCAAACTTTCATGAGCGGGAGGAACCGCTTTCAGAGTTATAAAGTGTGGGAGATGAAATGACATCAACCTTGTCTTGTGATGAAAGTAATTATTTTGCATATCATCATATGCAAACTATAGAATTTTTTTTTCTTGCATGGAAAAAAAGTGAAATAAGGTAATTGTCACTTTTTATCTCCCAGTTCAGATTTAAGGTTGCAATTGTGAGTTATATTCATTACTGCAAGGTAAAAACTCGCAATTGCATGAAATAAACAATTGCACATTATAGTCATAACTGTGCTAAAAAAGTATTATAATAATCGCAATTGCGTGTTATAATCATAATCATGATGTAAACTTGCAACTTGCGAATTAAAAAGCTATTTTTGTAGTCGATTTGATGTCATTTTTGTGATATTAAAAAATTGTTGTTTTTTTGCAATTGCTGGTTTATATTTCACAATTTTGTCTTTTTGGGTGGAAATGGTCTTCCGTATTGAACTAACCTGTTTGCTGGCAGCCATAATGGTCCAGAGAACGAGCTCCTGTACGTAGTGCTTGTCTTTGAGTGCTAATGCTAAGAATAGCAGTGTCCTGCTCAAAGCCACTGACCCATAGGCCCAGAGCAGAGGGATTGAGGTCAGCCGCACATGGTGTCCAGGCCAAAGAACCTCTTAGAAAGTTGCACGATTAGCACTGGGCTAAGATTGGCTTGCATCTTTCATTGATCCTCAGCGAGACTTTACCTTCCAACAAAGGAAGAGACGCCTGAGAAAGTCCGTCTTAATCTACTGTAGATAATGATGTTTGTTGACTCACTCGAGTTGAGAAAGCCTAGTCCTGAAAGTTCAATGTAGTTTTACGTTAAAGTTTTTAAGGCTATGCTGCCTCTACGACAGACAAGCAGACCGATAGATTGCTATTGAGTTCCTACTAGCTAGTGCTACAACTTGCCTATGATCTCTGGGCTGTCGATAGGCGGTTACTAGGGTATTCTGGGTAGTTGCAGAGGTGTTAAAAACTTGTTCCAAGGTGTTTCTATGCAATTTCTAGGATGTTCTGGGTGGTTGCTAGGGTGTTTGCTTTTGTTTGCTGTTGCTAGGGTGCTAGGGTGTTTTAGGTAATTGCTAGGGCATTGTTATGTGGTTGGTAAAGCATTCTTGACGGTTGCTATGGGGTTTCCATGCAGTTGCTAGGGTGTCTGGGTTGTTGTTAAGGTGTTCTATGGTGTTGCTATGCAGTTACTGGTGTGGTCCGAGGGGCTTCAGGAGTGTTTCTGTTGTTATATGGAAATATGTTAATATTATGCGGTTGTTAGGGTGTTCTGGGTGGTTGCTAGGGTGTTTGCTTTTGTTTGCTGTTGCTAGGGTGCTATAGTGTTTTAGGTAATTGCTAGGGCATTGTTATGCGGTTGGTAAAGCATTCTTGCCGGTTGCTATGGGGTTTCCATGCAGTTGCTAGGGTGTCTGGGTTGTTGTTAAGGTGTTCTATGGTGTTGCTATGCAGTTACTGATGTGGTCCGAGGGGCTTCCGGAGTGTTTCTGTTGTTATATGGAAATATGTTGATATTATGCGGTTGTTAGGGTGTTCTGGGTGGTTGCTAGGGTGTTGCTATGCAGGTTGTTCTCATGCCGTATGCTAGTTTTTTAGGACTTTTTAGCCGTTTTGTGACTGATACATACATTTCATTTTAACAGTACAAGAGTATTTACGGAAACAGTTCGCAGCTTTTGATTGCAGCTGCAGGAGCTTCACAGGTCAGCGTGTTTATCCAGATGGCGGACATCAAGATCCACATGAGAAGTGCTAATTGTTTTCCAGTGTGATCAGCTATCAGCTATCATCGTTCGATATCTCCCATCTGTCTGGAAGCACAAGGAGGCTGATGGATCCGAACACTGGGCCCGCTCCTCACTCTCGGCGCTAACGACTGGATATCAACAAGTTTCACAAGGACGTGACTGTGGTTCTTAAGTTAATAAATCTTTGGCCAGTGATTGTTTTCGATACTCATTTGCGGCTCAGGAACTAACTGCTGTTATGATCTTTAACACAGTACAAAAGAGATTGCGCATAAAAGCCTGCTCACATGGAACAGGAATGCAGTGGGAACAAACACCAGTACAAGCCTTTGCTTATATGGCTGTACATGTATAACGAAGTGATCTGGAATTCATCATAATTCCTTTTAATCTATCTGAGCGGAATTTTACATTACACATTCAAGGCTGTAAAAAAAAGTCTCCCAGAAGGCATTAGCAGACTAGACATTTATGTACACGAGACTTGACTGGACTAACAATCAGTATGTCATTTGTCAAAGCCAGTGTTTTTTTAAAAGATCGTATTTTTTTTGGTTTATAAGATGGACAACTGTCCTAGATTCAGAACACTCCAAGAGAATATTTTATCACTCCAGGGTTGCACTGTGGTGTTACTGTCACTGCAATATTCATAATACGGCCTTAGATATTTTTAAAATAACATTCATGAGGCGCTGTGCGAAAAATAACAACATAAGCTCTATACAAACTCTATAATTCACTGCCGTTTCCAGCTGGCAGTAAAACCCCAGCCGCTTTTATTCCGTTTGACACAAATTATGATTATGACAGTGATTATAAATCAATAAAGACCTACTTTTGTGTGATTTTTGAGCTCAAAACGAATACATTTTGATGTTTGCAGCTCCATACGTTTGCCTTTTCTGATTTAGTAAAATCGCTCAGTAGCGCACCCGGTAAAGCACTGTACTTGTGACATGAAGCGCTCCTGTGAAGCACGTGTCGATATTAAATGGCACGGTTACTTCAGCAAACCCGCTTTTATCTTACTTCTGCTTTTGTTTTCAGATTATTTCCCTGCATACTCTATTACTCTTTCATTGGTCAGGCAAACAAATAGCCCCACCCCCAACTCACACAACAGATTGGTTGCTGTGTCAGAGTAGCCAGGATGGATCGAGAAAACGCAAATGCAACAAATAACTTGAGGATTATAGATCTGCATTTCTAAAATATTCCATATGGAGGGCTGTAAGGAGTTAAATGCCCCAGGCATGTTTGGTCGCGTATATATTTGGAGACATAAATGTGATACGACATTACTGACAAGTATATTTTAAACGTTCACATCACATGGTCATATTGACATGCACCGTAGCTCCAGCAGATCCTCTTGTTTATAGCACACAGCTGCTGTGTCACACAGTTGGAGGCGTCTGTTCGTAGCTCAGGCACCTCTGACCTTCTGACAGCGCCAGGCCTCACCAGTCCCTCAACGTTTAGGAAACCCTGCCTGCATTCCGGTTTCTCTCCACGTACGTGAGCCCGTGACGACACCTAATCTGTCAGCGCGGCGCTCTTGTGTAAGAGAGTCAGGGCTGGAACTCCTGATTGGACGTAATGGCGGTACGCCGCAGATCTGCTGAGGTGTCACAGCTGTGTACAAGAGCCTGACTGATAGCTGAAGCTCAAGGTTGCCAGCGCTGATACCAGCTGCTGTGAAACTTCAGGAGTCAGAGGAAAATCCTCAGCACAGGGTTTCTCATTTTTTATACCAACAGTGCTTATATTGCAGAATGTCTTGGTTGTGGATGGTCTTTTTATGCCACTGAGGTTAAATACCTCGATTTATTGTACGGCATTTAAACCAGTAGTTGTTTTACATGTGAAATGAGATTATTATTAACACACAGTTTTCCTATTTGATGCTGTAAAGCTGCTTTGACACAATCTGTATTGTTAAAAGCGACTTGACTTGACGTCGTTTAAATGATGCTGGTCGTGTGTCAGAGGTCGAAGAACATAAGGGTCAAAGGTCAAATGCATTTATACCAAACAGTCACACGCCCAGAACATGTGAGACGTTCTTCCTCAAATTCAATATGAAAGTATGCAAATTATGAAACGAAGTTAAAACTAAATATGATGACAAAGTGATGATTTCATTTGAAATGCAACTCTAATAATAATAACTACGTATGACACAATTAAGCATTATATAATAATGCAAGCCTATTTCTTTCAGATATGTCTGATTCAGCACAGATTCGTTGTAAAAATGCGCATCTAAAATGTTACATTGCATCTTGTACTATTTGCAACACGAGTAAAACCTCCAGAAGGGTAGCGTTCAGTTTTATCCAATGCGTGCCAACATTGTTGGTCGTATTGCAACAGTTTGAAATAGAATGAATGACTGAGGCATTTATTTAGCGCTTTATTGTGTATTGCTGTACACCCGAAGGATCTTACAATCATATGTACTGATGACCGGCGCTAGAAGTTAATGCTGAAGCATGTTTGAAAATAACCCTAAAGCCAACCGATGGCGTTAACAAAAGCAAACGTGAGATAAAAACACACTGGCTGCTTTTACAAGTCTTTGAGCTCTTTTATCGTGACTTGTGTTTGACTCAGTGCTGTACCGGGTGTGCTACAGAGCAAGTTTACCACGTCAGAAAAGACAGCATGCAGAGCTAGTTATGTGAATTACAAATCATGGATTACGGTGAAAGCGTTTTATGCTTGTGGGCATGATCTGTGAGAAAATGAATAAGAGTAGTGCCGCTAGCGTTCATTTCAAACTGCGGCGAATTGCACGTATAGGTATGTGGTTTGCATCTAACAGCCCTAATAAGGCTCATTTGGTATTAATAGAGTGGTTTGAGGACAAATCCTTGGCTCGGTCAGACCGTTTGACTGACCTTTGTGAGCCGGTTAGTAGAGTTTCAGTTTGCACCTGCTGTTGCTGAAACGCCCGGCGTATTTCTGCTTTCTTACGTAAGATGTATCATGAACATTTCACGAAGCCGCTTGCTTATAACCTTGAGGCTGCATTGGACGCCGGCTGAGAAACAATAAATAATCATGATGCCTACAGTGTACTGAAACTCTATATCAATAATTACTGAGAGCATGCTTGCTATTCTGATGCCGACGGTGACTCAGCTAAACCTACGGAGGAACCGATAACTTAAGCAGCCGTTTGAGCTTTTCGTTTCCCTTTTCAGCCTTGCCGCGGTTTGATTCGCCGATTGGCTTAAGAAAATCCTGCCAGCGATTGCTTTGTGAAAGTGTGTGGCACAAGGCCAAGCCCTCGCCTAGAGCAGGGAAAGACACGCTCTTTCTCGGCGATCCCCCGAAGCGCTGCCCGTTGACAGTCGCGTCTACGGTTCGCCCAGATGTCTAGAAAACACACACGTCTGGTTTCCCGTCCGGCTTGGCGTGCGTGTTTTGTGTCAACAGGCAGATTCATTGCAGTCTGCTAGCCGACAAATTAACTGTGGATTTGAAAATGTGTGACTTGGCTCAACGCGCCGGCACGCGAAGAGAGGCGAATTAGCTTTGGGCTGCTCATCTAAAGCTCTGTTTACCGGTTTCTTGGGAGAAAACATCACAGGAAACGGCAGTTTGCGACGCGCAAATCTTTATTCGACTTAACGGGTCCGCTTATGATTTGCGTGCTAACCTGAGGCGCTTCACGAAGACAAATTGCGTTTCAGACACAGAGAGAGCGGCTGATAGCGGGACGGTTTGAATGTGTCCCGTCATCCTGGTATCTGGTATCTGACGGACTCCGAACAGCTGACGCTGCAGGCCTCGAGCGGAGCACAACACAAGCAGCAGGTGCCGGGACAAGCGTTTCCTTCTGTGCGGGTCCAGCAAGCGGCCTTAACGTTAACCATTCACTTATTTGCCACACGGATGTAGCGTGCATATGTCAAGCCACCTGTTTGCGCTCGCTACCTCCTCCGGATACAAGCGCAAGCACTTTAGCATATGTTTAAGAAAGAAAAATGTACGTTTACGTGTAAACTGAATGATAAGTAATGCGACACTGGAGTGCTTTTCTGACCTACTTAATTACATCAATTACATGCGTCTGTAAACTAAAAAATACCTTAATGTAATTGATGTAGTATTGAATAACCAACTACAGTTACTAATCTAGTTCTTTACTTGTGTATGTTAGACAACACATTAAAATAAGTGCACTTCTTTAATGCGCTTCAAACAACATACTTAATATAATAATTTAAAATGCATTTCTAGGTAAAACCTTTAATTTGACATTATTATAAAAAAGTTTTGTATATGTTTATATATTTTATATCTATATTTTATCCCCCAAAACTGTAATTTAAGATAAACTTTTTATTTAAAATTATTGCAATGCATGCTTATCATTGCAAAGAAATTGTGCCAAAAAATCTACCATAAAACAACGATACAGTATATAAAATAAATTAATATATATTCATTTATTCAATTTATTATTACTATATTATCTGTAGTACCACTACAATTTTTAGGCAAATAAATGTAAATCTAAAATAATGCATATAAGTATAAATATATATAATATTGTATATGTTTACATTTTATATCTTTATATTTAACAGTGGTATTATTTTTTTTGTTATTAATGAGTCATGAAGTCTTTTGTCAAGGCTTTTAAATAAATATTGTAAGTTTTAAAAATATATGCACTTTTAAAATTTGATGCGTACTTTCGAAACAGTTAAGCATGATTGTATTTCACAAGGCTATTTTATTAATGAACGATCACTGCGGTCGGAGGCTGTTTATCTGGATCCATCACTGTAAAGGTCACAGGACTTATTAAAGCACACACACCTATTGAAATGATAAACTGGACACGGAGGGTCCGGTGTGAGAGAGGATGAGGGTCATGTGACTCAAGCAGGTGCTTTAGGAGACAAAGGGTTCGTGTTTGTTGGCTCAAACAGCAGCGTCGCTTTTCTCTTTTCTGTTTAAATGGCTGATGGTGGCAGGAAAAAAAGTGTGGGAATAGTCTAGACTTTTCAAAGCTTTCGCAAATGTTTCTTTTTCAAAGCGCGCTTTAATTCAACACCGCGGACGGCCTGGGAGAAGATAATAAGGGACGAGGCATATTGTTATTCAGAAAAAGTACACGCTGGGCCTGTAAATGAAGGATAGAAATCACATTCGGTTCGACTTGAATTTAATCAGCAGCGTTTCTAAGGGTCTCCGTTTTTAACAATAGCTTTACTTTATTCGACTTCTGTTACTGTGGACCGTTCGTTGTGCGTATTATTTCAGAGAATAAAACATTTTGTCTGTGTAGTCTCTAATCAAATCGTTTTCTGAAACATCACAGAGGATGCGCAGGCTATTGGATAATGTTTAACAAATCTTTACATAATAAGCATTTCACACTATTTAACAAACAAATGGAAACCATAGAGTGTCAGTGAGAGCAGCTCAGACAAGTACAAAGTATAATTCAATTTCATTTTCTTTAAAAATCTAGTGTTTGTTCAGTTATTTTAATCAGTTAAAAAAATGCAAAAACGCACATAATTTTTTACAGTATTACAGTACTAAATGAAAATAAGGAAAATAAAATGTAAGTAAAATAAATAAAAAAATAAGCCATATTTTTTTAGATTTTGTGAGATTTAATTAAAATAAAAAATTAATTGAATTGAATTAAATTAAACTTAAAATTGAATTAAATTAAATTAAACTTAAAATTGAATTGAATTAAAATTGAATTAAATTAAAATTAAATTAAATTTAATTTAATTTAATTTAAATTAAATTAAATTAAATTAAATGGAATTAATTAAATTAAATTAAATTAAAACATTCTACTGGCAAAATGCATAATATAAATTAAATTATAAATATAAATGCATCATATTTTTTTTTGTCTCTCGAAACCAATCAAAAAGTGGCCTAGCAACGATCAAAGCATTACAGTGACCTGCTGACCTCCATTGATAAAACTGCTGTGGCATTTGGTGTCATTTTAGCATTCTCATTCATGTGAAATATGTCTAAATTACTAAAGTAAAAGGTTATAAAGTGTGTAGGATTTAAGTACGTTAATAAGCTTTATGTGTGCCGGACAGAGGGCATGTTTTCCTCTTCACGATGGCTATTTGCAGTCTAGCGCACACGTCTAATGACGCACATATCTTTGTCAGATCTCCACGCGCACTAATGTAACAAGAATAGCAGCACCAGCCCGGCTTTTTATGTGTGATACAGAGAGAGGAGAGAGGAACAAGCCTCGCAGCCCATTAATTCATCCCGTATTGTGTATATTGATGTGCAAATCCTGCCTTTGATCAGTTAGGCAGTGTTTTTGTCTTACAAGTGAGCATGGGTTTACGCAGCACGTCTCCATAACCCGATGAGCCCCGAAAAACACGATGCACGTCAACACACAGAGCGATGACTTCACAATTAACCAAACAGACGGCTGTTTTAAACCATAGATGGAGAGAAGAATGAAAAAGAGAGCGATGAAGGGACATGGACTCAGTTCAGATGGACTGATCTCGCCACCTGCTCGTATGCACTTTCATCTGCTCATTGGCTGCTCGTATTTGTAGCGTGCCGTCGTCTCTAAGTCCCGCTTTGATCACTTTATAAGAAGCGCTAACACGTTTTTTTAACTTGTTAAAGAGGTCATATCACGAGGACTCGAATTTCCTTGATCTTGCGAGATTAAAGAGCTTTATGCATTAGAAAACATAACTTTCATAACTCAGGATTTCTTCCCCCGGTGGGGGAGAAAAATTAAGCTTTTATAACTTTCTGATGAAAATCGGACAATCATTTCCAGCCAGCGAGGAAAAAACGTATAATAATATATATTTTTTTTAAATCCTGCACACTATATACATAGCAAATGTCAATAAATGTACTCATTTACAACATTTAGATTCCAGTAAAAATCGGACAATCATTTTCAACCACTGAGAAAAGAATAAAATGCTAAATATTTATATAAGACAAAAAAAGTTAATAAAATGCAGACCAAAAAAATGTATATTCAATTCATTGAATTTATATTTATATTAACTTTCTGATATAAACTGGACATTTAATTGATTTCCAAAAATTTTACTAATTTGTTAAATCATTTAAATCATATTTAAACCAAACCTTGGCGTGGTTTAGTTTCTATCTATTCAACCGTAGTACCTCAGGGCTCAATACTAGGACCGTTTCCTTTCACGGTTTGCTTGTAAAACACGGTGTTAGCTTTTACTGTTATGCTGAGCTCTATGTAGCTCTAAAAGTAGCTTGAAGAGATCTTCAGGTGGCCACGTGGTTGTTTAAAATTAAAAATTAAAAAATTTGAGAGCAGCCTCAAGCTCGGTTAGTCCTTCCCACATTTGCCTCTGGCTCCGACGTCTCTGTAGTGATTAAACATGAGATTATATTTGTTTTGGGTATATTTAATAGGCTTTCGTGGTCTCATCAGTTCATTATGTGTTCCTAGTCATATTGTGTTGACTGAACAAAAAGTTATGTTTAATTTGACATATTTATTTCGAACTTTTTACCGTAGTACAGCGCTGACTTTGCAGTGTGAGCTTCATCGTCTCATATATAAGCCTCTTATACGTCGTAATTATACTATAATGGCTATTATTGTACATTATTGTAACTAAAAAGCTCTATATTAATAACGGTGACTTATCAATAAATAGTATAAAATCACGTTTTTTCTTTAGAACTCAAAAAATATAAACATAAAGGTTCGCTTCAAGCAAAGATCATTATATATCATCATTTAATCAGTCTCATAAACTTTCTTTATTCCGTGAGATTTATTTGGAAATATTATTGCTATCTATATTCCACAAAAGAAAGAAAGCCACACAGATATAATGTCTAAAATATGATTTAGGTTATAACATGAGTGGGAGTAAAATACGTTCATGCTTTGAGAAGGGAAAAATTCGGACTACTTTCCAACCTGCTATATTTCCAGGCTTACTTTCTCTTTTTATGCTCAATGTTTCCTGAACCATCGGGGCACATATCGGACGCTTCCATCTCATTCGACTCCCGTTTGTATTTGTATTTGAGTGTTTCCCGATTCGACCGCTCCGCATTTGCGTTTAAAGATGCCCGCGATTGCTTCATCATGCAGCATCGTTTCAGACCAAGTACACGGGAGAATCCACTTTAGGATTTCGATGCATCTCGAGAAAGACCGTCCGCGAACGTTTTCCTTTCAGTAGTATTTAAACGCATTAATAATGGATGCACTATAGTAAGCGTCTGAAGTCTGACAGGCCAGAATGAATGCATTAATTTTTCCTCACATCCTCCGTCTTGCAGTAACTTGCATCAGATCTTCGCGCCGCTCCAAATTCTAATGAATTCCTATCAAACAGATCCAGTCTGCGAGCGCGGTATCGGCTCCAAGAACGAATTAACGGCGGTCTGTGAAATGATTGAGCTCAGGACCTGTGCTTGGTGACAGACCGACAGAAGCGCTCGCTTCTACCTGCAGCTTCACTGAGGTCAGACGTAAAATCCATCTTTCTTTCCCAACACTTCTGTGTAACCCGTATTCTTCCCTCGGGCCCGGTTACGTAAGCCCTCGCTCTTTTCCCCCGAAAACACGTTCACACACACCTTTTAAACAGGATCGCTCCAGCAGAAGTTAAAGCCAAATTCAGATGGCATTAACTTTAAAAGCATTTGGTTCCTCTAATATTACAGATGATGAAAACAGCGACAGACGGAGAGTAGGCTTTAAAGCTTTGTGATTTCTCTTTCATTCTGTTTTTCTTTCTCTCCTTTTATTATTTATTTATGCATTTGTTAGGAAACAACATGCACATTATGGCAGAACAAATGGTAATTATAACCTGCTTTTAAGGTAAAATTATTAAAGCTCTGTCATCTCTGCACTTAAAAAAACTCTAAACATACTCTAAACATTCCTAAATAAAAATGCATTAGCTAGAGGAAATTTTTTTTTTTCTTTTTATTGTTTCAAAAATATCCCACTGGTTTAAAGTAAAATATATGTAAAGTATATATCTTCCTATGCATTTAGGTGATGTTTCCTTTTGATGTATTCTTCAGAAAACAGATTTATTTTGATCCTTAAACAAATGTATCTTGATTTAAAAAAGGTTAAGATATTTTTCTGTAAAATAAGACAATAATACTGAGTAATAATAGCAACGCTTTTGTGCTTTTCAAACCAGGAAAAATAAATAAATAAATACATAATTATATATATATATATATATATATATATATATATATATATATATATATATATATATATATATATATATATTATATGATAAATATTTTAATCTTATTCATATTTATTTGTAATATTTTTTGCATTTTAATTTTAGTTTAGGTTTTAGTAAATTTCTTAATTGTGAATTATTACAACTTACAAATGGCTGTTTTCTATATAAATACATCAGAAATGTTTCTGTGTATATTGCATTTCATAAATGCACGCATGACTCATTTCTGATGATTTTCAATGTTGAAAACTGTTGCGCTTTCCAATAGCTTTGCGGAACATAATTACTATTAAATGAAAATGTAACAGGAGTGCATTGAAAATTTGTATTTTCCTGTCCTTAATAAGCTCATAAATGCTAATAATTTGCTCTTTCGTGGCATCCTCGGTTATATTTTATGCAAATATCAACTTTGTCTCCGGTGTGACCTATAAAGTATCGATGTTGTAGCTTCAAACCGGTCTTGGAGGAGTTCTGAAGATCACAGACTTCGGTATCTCGGCGAATCCGATCGCGCTTTGAGACTCGCCTTGATCTCTCGTTGAGAAAATGACGCGCAGAAGCAGAGAAGTGCGTCTGCTCAATTGTGAGATTGAAGCGAAGCCTAAAATATATCTCCGTTCTCACTATCGTGACACTTTTTCAAAGGATAAGCGCAAAAGACTGACACGGGCACAAACGAAGGTCTCCGGGTCAGACCTCTGCATCCATGCATTACCTCATTGCCATTGATTTTTCCTTGTTGCCGTTCCTCTGAGCCATATTGATATTGCTCATATTGTTACTCTCTTGGAGGATTATATTGCTTTCAAAAACAATAATTCCTGCGAGCGGACAGGCGAGGTTTTGAACCAGTGTGATGAATCAATTTCAATTATCTCGCATGCAATAAATAACGCTCTAATTGTTAGGCTCAAATATTTAACAATTTAGCCCCGAGGATATTTTCCATCGGTGCACTAATTTGAAATTCAAACACGCTGACGCTGAAGAGCAACGCATTTGCTGAAACAGACTAAATCAAAGCATAAACGGGCAGAAGGGGGAAAAAAAAGAGCCTTGTGCGAATCACAAAAGGCCTGTTTGCAAATGCGCCGTTTGTTATGCAAATCTGAATCTGAGCTCAACTGTATTTTGGTCTTGTTTTCCAGTGAAACGACATCGAAACATTTCTAAATCAAGTTCTGTTTACTCGAGTAATCATATTTTCTGCATTATATGTCATATGGAGCGAGTTTAAGATATATGTCTAGCCATTGGATCTGAACAATAACCTTAATTTAAAACTAATTAATTTTGTATTATTATTATATTATTATTTTGCTATTATCGTGTAATTTTTGCTATCGTCTAGAATGTCTATATATTTACTATGAAAAACAACAGCAAATATTAAGAAGAAGAAAAAACACTTTATATTTATATAGTATTTTTGTCTTGTTTTTTATTTTTTGTTCATAAACTCGAGATGCAAAATCACTCAATATTAAGTCGCAGATATTTATAGTCTTAATTTGGTTTGAAATGTAATTGAGTTAAGGGGCTTCCCCACCCCAAAATAAAAATGTTGTCGTTCCAAACCCGTAAAAGATGATAAAGATGATTTAATATATTTTAGATGAAAGCCGAGATGCTGGAGACTGTCCAGAAAAGTACGAAAGACATCATCGGAATAAAAAAATAGTCACAAATAGTGAATTTATGGCGATACGAATATAAAAATAAATATTCTTGTTGCTTCGTATGATTCAGATTGAACCACTGATGGAAGATGGAGTATTTTAACAATATCTTTCATGCTTTTATGGGACAGTCACATATGGCCAGTTTCCATGGTTTTTATCTGAACATCTTAAATTGCGTGCATACATCCCGTTTAACCTCATTTTGATGCATTTTTTCAGAAAACCGCACGTCTCAGTCTAACAACGTCCAGATATTTGTCCGAATCAAATGTTTTGGAGCTATTTTATCCCGCTCCTGGCCAAAGGTACTCATCAACAACGGACTGCCGGTGAATCTGTAAGCAGTTGGTCGCATCCTCAGGAGGTCTCATGATGTAACTTAAGAGATGGCCGGCTCTAAATTGCGTTCTGCTGATCCTAAGTCTTCAGCTGGCTGTGGGGCTATAAAAAGAGCTTGTTTGTGCCGCGGGGTGAGACGCACCAACCCCCACCGCCCAAACGCACAGGGGCCGCCTCATCCGTTATCCTCCCCAGCCCCGAGCTCGCGGGGCCGTGCAAACACCAGCCCAGCGCCGTGAATTAAGCAGTAAACAACCTTGGCTCTCGCGCGAAATGGATCAAATGTTGAGGTCGTGTCGAGAGTGTTTATTGGGTCTTGTGTGTTGCTCGGTCATGTGAGAAGTGCTATTTTCCCTGTGTCTGTCCACACACACACACACACACACACACACACACACACTCCTCCTCCTAATGGACACACTCCAGTTTAACCATTTCCTGTTATGGTGAGCAGCAGCGATAGCATCGGTTCTCATACGAGCGCGAGTCCAACGAGAGTCTGGACCCGCTGAGATCACGGAGCGAAACAGTTCAGCCAAAACTGATAATCCTGTGAGCGTTTGCGCTTTGATTCGGTTAAAACACTTTTTGGAGAATGCAATGAAAGTGAATGGGGACTGGGATTACCAAGCTCACAAAAAACACCGTTAACATTGGTTTAAAATGTTTCTAAAATGCTGAAATATGCCGTTTTCTTGTGGGGATTAGAATGTTATTTAAAGGGTACAAAATTATAAGAAATTATATTTCTTATAATTTTACAATAAATTCTACTACACTGAAAAAAAAACCCATTTTACTACGAATTTATACAAATTATTTTTTTAAGATAAGTGGTTGGAATCAGTTTATTTTAGCTACATTTAAAGAAACAAATTTTCAACTAAATCTATTTAAATGTAGCTAAAATAAATGTATCTTATTTTTATGTAAATATAATGTTATTTAAAGGTTTCATTATTGTTTCTTATTACTAACTGTGCACTACATTTTTAAATTTTTTTTACTATTAATAAATACATTTTTACTTTATTTTTGCCTGAAATTTTCTGATTGTAAATATAATGTTATTTAAAGGTTACACTATTGTTTCTTAAATGTTTATTATGCACAAATCACTTTTATCAACCTCATGAGAGCGTGTATGTCAAATATTAATAACGTTATGGAAGCATTCAATACACATTTTGTCCTAATATTTAACTTTCAAGTGAACTAAAAGTAGAAACTTTCAATGTCGCTCGTGTCACGACAGTTTCGAAATGAAATGCGCTAAAAGGTTAATGCTGTATCGCATTAAAATAATAAAACTAAATCAGACATTAAAGGTAAAATGATGCTAGCAGAAGCAAACGTGAGATTAAAAACTCATTTCTACAAGGCTCGTGTTTCTCAGGAGTGCTTTACCGGGTGCGCCACCGAGCAAGTTTACCATGTCAGAAAAGCTGAAAATATGGAGCTGTTTACGAGGCGCGAACATCAAAATGCGTATGATTGTGCACTGTGATGAGTGTTTTGAGATCATAACATAATATCGTGCAAGGAAGCACCTGAAAAGAATCAGAAAGGGCCGTTTTACTGTTGATCGTGAGTCGCAGGAATCGAATGCTATGCTAAATGTCTGCTGAAGTAATACAGTGGCTTTGTATGAAAAACAGAAGGTAATTTAAAGGGATAGTTCGCCCCAAAAATGACAATCCTGTCCTCATTTGGGCCAGAATCGGC